>NC_080465.1:58572442-58872442 GCF_028018845.1 Melospiza georgiana | reverse complement strand
CATAGGGCAAAAATCAGGACATCTTTGAACCACCAGTTTTTCTATTTATATCCTTTGCTCATTACTTAATGAATTTAAGGATGACTGATCTATAATTTATATTATTTGTATTGCTTATTTGTCTTCCATGTGGTAGAACATCTCAAGTTTACAGATATTGATAAATTCTGGTAACAAATTGGGCAGTACAATGCAAGAATAAATAAGGTGCATCTCAGAGAGCGTACTGCAAACTGCAGCAAATGATGGACTCAATATCATACTGGAACCCACCCCAAAAGCAGCACCAGGCACACTAACTTCTTGTTGCCACCATGGTATTTTGCTGGTACTAATCAATTACTTCTAAAGAACTTTATTATTATTGCTGCTTTTTGAATGGACGTAGGTTGGCCCAGAGTTTCAATATATAACAAATCCCAATTATAGAAGATGCTGTTATGAAACTGGTTAAAACTACTGAATTAACTAAATATGAAGCACACATTTTATTTTGTTTCCAAGCATTGTTTTGTTTTTGAAAATAAAGCTGAAAACTTCAAATTGTGGAAGTCATAAAAACCCTTTTTGAGTGTGACTCATTCTAAAACAAAAGTAAACAAATAAGAAACATTAATGCTTAACCCGATGTAATAATGCAAGACTATTGATTATTCCAGGTCATAAAATTATAATAGGGTAAAGCATAATTAATTGAGCATCAAATGGGATAAGGATGTTAGAGATGATCTGAGTTCATAGCTGCTACTACCCTGCAGTGGAATGTAACTTGGTCACCCCTTCTGATATATAAGCCAGCAGCGATTTCAGAAGTATATGCATATTTTTAATTCATTCTTGGCAAGTTCACTTCCATATCTGCCAGATGCTCTGCATTTTGCAGTAGTAATCTGAATCTCTTGTCTGTTATAATATTTCCTGCCATGCTAAACAGATCCATTCATGCTAAACATCTATATGCTTGTTGATGTGCAAACGAGCAATCCAACAGGCTAAACTGGCAAGATCAGACCAGCAAAAAGTTTTTATTACAGATTTTCAGATGGACATTTTCCGTTTTCTCTAAGTAGCTCATCAAGGTAGCAATGCACCACTGAAGGCAGCAATTGCTTTGCCTTTAGCTGAATTGCTACAACAGCATTTTGTACCAGATTTCTCCAGAGGTTCATGTTTTTTAAAGCTTGAATCGTGGTACTTCTGCCATTGCCATAGCTGGGAAAAGCTAAGTAGAGTGAGAAGTGGAAATTGTTGGAGCAGCTGCCACCTGTGCAATATATGATTGAGTGGAAGCTGCTGTCATGTCAATTTTCTGTGCTTTTATGTATCAGGAGACACACAACAACCCAGCCCATCATGTATTTTTTCCAATGTCTCAAGAGGGCTTTGGTCCTTGGACCATTGTTAGTGTTCCAGGGTCATGGTCTGAAAAGACCTTTATAACCCAATAATAAATTGTACTGGTGGTAGCTTTCACTGTAGTTTTCTGAGACAGAAAGAAAATAAGTTGGAAAACAGAAAAGTTGGAAAATCTTGATTGAGCCAGGTTTTTTAGTGTTATGGATGACATCTTTTGCTGAAGTAATTTAGAAAGTCTTGGCAGTGTCCATTCATGGAGAGTGACAATAAGGCCTTTCAACAGAACTAAAGACTGTTCTATGATTTCTTATGCAGACAATCTAGCTTTACACCTAAACTCTTGTTTTAAACTATGCTGTTTTGCAAACTATTAAAAGAACTGCTCACAAATAGCTTGCATTTAGAAATTTTATCATGCCATTTAACTACATTCAGCAACCTCACTTGAAAATCATGACATATTAAGGGCTGATTTCTGCTGCAGACATAAAACTACAAAAGAAATTTTCAGTGTCCTGATTCATGTTGATACCTGCATTTAGTTATATCATTCTGGATGGAGACAGATGAAAGCATTGATGAACTTTTTGTGTGCTGACTGAAAACATTTACATTCCCAAATTTCTGAAACAAACTAATCAATAATGTATTCAATACCTGCTCATTGCAATGTCTTGCTAAATACTGATCATCATGTGTATTTCACTGCCATTTCTAGAAAAGACACAAATAAACCCACCAGAAAACAAATACAAAGGCAGGAAGAGCATGCTTAAGTGGGAATGACTTCTAGAAAAACAGCTTCAATATGAATGAAAATGTGCCAAATTGCTTGATTCTGGTACTCTAGATATTACACTACACATATCAGAATCTTAAGGCTTCTTTTTATAGGTGGGAGCAAGTGAATCTCACAGTGCAAGTGGACGTACAGTAAAAAACACTGCAGGAATATATTTTTTTAAATCACTGATTTTGCTATAATTCAAATGGCCATGAGGGACTATGAGGATGAACTCACATAAAAATTGTCTCTAAAAATTCTTTTATTCAAAAGAATAACAGAAAGAAGATTATGAAACCATGATGGGAGTGTTGTTTTCCAAGAGGAAAACAATACTTAGACAATCATCAAATCAAGATATTCTTCATCAACTCATTCAATTTTCATATTCTATCTCTTATTAATAGAAAAGATACACTTCTCTCTTTCAAATTTTTAAGTTTTCCACTATTAGCGTGATACCACTCTATAATCACAACAACAAATATTATTATGCATGTGCCATGCTGAGATGTGACCATTTCTCAGCTTGCTGCAGCAATATCCCAGCAAGGCACATGGAATATCTTATTCCTTAGTGTTCTAACTACTTCTTGTTCACCATCAGGAGACAATTTCTTTTTTTTTTTTTTGTGCGAATACTAATGGATGATGCTAAATTTTGAATAGAACACTTCAGTGAATGCCATTTGGGAGTGTTCCCTTCTCTAAGATTTTGGCAATTTCAGGAAGTTAATTCATCTGCAGTACATTTTGAATGTTTACATCAGAAGAAAATAATTTTGTGGACATGCAAAGCTGAATTTCTGTGGAATTTCATTAGGATGCTAACACTGATATTTTGTGTTCCTTTAAAAGCAAATGCTTATGCTTCCTGTGACCTACTGCCAAAACCTGTCCAACAGACAAGGTTGAATTTACAACCTGGCAAGAAAAGATCACATCCTTTAGGTCCTTCAAAGAAAGGCAAGACACAGGAACTCAAAGTAGAATGAGCTCTTTTGTCTGTCAGGTCTTCAGGTCTCTCTCAAGGTGTCTTAGTAAATACTATATCTGTACTCCAGTGTTGCCATTGTAGAAATTCAATTTTCCTAGCAATATATGTATATAAACTTGACGCATGAATGCCCACCTGGTAAAAGAGCAAGGAAATAAGCTCTCACCTTTTTGACTTCTAAGAAACCCTACAGAGTATTAGTTTTTAGTCTGCTGTAGTTAAGCAGTTGGAGAGTATATCTAAATCATGAAAATATACTTCATATTTTCATGATTTAGATATACTTCCATCGGACATGTTTGTGTTCTCAGGCTGCAGCATCAGCGCTCTCCTGGTGAGACGCTATGTACATTTCTATTAAATACATGCAACGTTGTCTTTTCTGCTCGGTTTTTCTATGTTAACACAGATTAGCTGCTTGCGTCTTGGTACAAAAATTCTTTTTCCTGCCTTAACTGTGTTGTTGATAACATTTTTCGGCTAATCTTACAGAACACTCACCTGAGCACTGCAACTTGGCAAGTGGTAAACAGTTTGTAGCAGTGAAAATCTTACAACACCATTTCAAAGAGTGAGCAATTTGAGAAGCATAAGGACAAATGAGTGAAAATAAGACCTATTTAATAAATACTAAGTCTTTACTTTTAAAAACTCTCTCATAAAGCCTTCTGCTTAAGGTTTATTTTCTTTAAAAGAAAAAAGAAAAACAAAAGTGGCTTTGGAAGGACTTTTTACCATACTGTAAATTAGAAAAACAGCTCACTTCTATGGAACTCAGAACTCTTGAGCCCTTTCAGGCAGTAAATAACAGTTTGTATTGTATCTGGAAAAATAAAATATTATGCTTTCAGATTTTTGTATTCAGCTACAGATTTGCACTGGGCTTAATGCCTCTTTATTTTCCATGTAAATGGATTTTCAAAATTGTTTCTGTGGAAAAGTGAAGGCATTTTTTTCTATTTTTCCACTTAATGTCATTGAGCTGGCATTTGAGTGAATTATGAAAAATCAAGAACCTGAAAGCTATGGCCCTGCCAAAGTCCATTGTACAGTCAGAAGCAATTTATGCAGAACAATCAGAAAAAATCCAATAGATCTCAAAATGTGCACAGAGAAAGCAGCCGTACTTTGCTTTATTAATAATTTATTTCTCCATTTCATCTTAATTTTTCATATCTTTTTGGGTTTTGCCCTCTTACAGAAGCAGCCATAGCATGAAAAATATCCACTAACACTAATATTTTGAGATTGCTTCCACTATATTCACACTTGAGTTTGCTGGAGTTTATTTCAGCAGAAAGTTCAAGCCATTTGCTTATGCTCATTTTTCAGAAAGGCGGTGACTAGGCATGTTTTGGCTATTAAGAGAAGACAAAAGTAGGAACAGGTCCAGTTCAGTCAAAATATTACAGTTCTAATTCTTACTTAAGGTTCTAATTTTCACTGAAATCAGTGACAACTGTACATCAGCTACGGTTGTTTTAATAACCAACCTTATTTACCTAAGCAGACACAGCAACCATAGACTTTTTAGCAGAAAGGCTGTGGCTATTATAACCTGCTTTTTGAAAGACCTAAGTGTTTACTTATTTTGTGTCATGTTTAATACAATACAACAGATGCCTGGAAATAAGTGTCCATTAAAGCTGTTACCAAAACTTCAGTCACTTGACTTCTGTTGGAGGAAAAGACACATGTTTAACTGTCTTCGAATCCTTTCTTCCTGAGATAGGGTGGTGCAGTAATTCTAAGGGGTTTAGCCTTCAATATTTGGCCTAAAAGACCAATGTTTTTATAAACTATTAATTAAAGCTTGAGTAGTTTATTTTCTAGGGCAGCCACAACTGTCTGTATTTGAAGTGATTTGTACTTCAAATTTGTAATTTGATTCATCTTTTTTTTTATTTTACATTTTTTAAAAGGGAAGCAAACCATTCTTTCTGAATTAAAAGTGAAATACGGATCTATGGCACTGGGTTTTCATATAAACCCAAATCATGCTAGAATCACAGTGAACAGAAATAAAAGAAAATAGCAATTTCGTCAGTTACTGGAACTTGCAATTTTTGCAAACAGGACATCTCCTGTGGGAATGCTTTATAAGTGTCTTAGTCTAGGCAATGCCAAAGACTGGTAGATTGTGCAGTGTCAGAATGAGACTTCTGGACACTAATAGGGAAACACAAAACAAACACACTGATGAATTTTCAAGATCTCCAGCTGTGCTGGTTTTGCATAGCCCAGTTTTTGGTAGTGGGGGGCTAGAGAGGTGGCTCCTGTGAGAAGCTGCCAGAAGCTTCCACCATGTCAGGCAGAGCCAATCTCTGATGGCTTTGAAGATGGACATGCTGCTGGCCAAAGCTGGGCCAATTAGAGAGGTTGGTAACACCTCTGTGATGACATATTTAAGAAGAAAATCAAAACTAAGTGGGGTGCAGTGCTGATTGCAGCCAGCAAAGAGGAGAAGGTGAGAACATGTGAGGTAAAACAGCATGGAGACCACAAGGTCAGTGGAGAAGGTGAGGGAGGAAGTGCTCCAGGCATTGGAGCTGAGATTCCTCTGCAGGCTGTGGTGAAGACCATGGTGAAGCAGCTGTGCCCCTGCAGCCCATGGGTGCACAGGGAGTGCAGAGATCCACCTGCAGCCCATGGGGGAGCTGCCCATGCTGGGGCGGGTGGATGCCTGGAGGAGGCTGTGACCCAGTGAGAGACCCAGTGGAGAGAGGGCCCTTGCTTCCAGGCTGGAGCAGCCTGTCCTTGGAGGAGTGCACCCCCTGGAGTGATCCCTGCCACAGCAGTTTTGGGAGCACTGGTAGCCAATGGGAGGAAATCATGTTGCAGCAATTTTGGGAGGACTGCTACTTGTGAGATTGAAATTATGCTGGAGAAGTTCACGGAGAACTGTCTCCTGTGGAAGGGACCCCGTGGCCTCACATGGGAAGGATTTATCTCCTGGAGCAGTGGAAGAAAATCTCAGTAATGGATTGACTAAAAACCCCCATGCCCTGTCTCCCTGCACTGTTGGTAAGAAGGAGAGAGGGGCTGAGGGAAGATAAAGATTTTTTTAAAGGGCTTCTTTTACTTCTCATTATCCTCCTCTGATCTTTTTAGTAATAAATTCACTTTGTACTTCTAAGCTGAGCCTGTTTTACTCTTGGAGTGTTTTATCCTGTTCCTTAACTCATGAACCCTTCATTACATTTTTTTTTCCTCTGCCCAGCTGTGGCAGGGGAGGATGAATGAGTGACTTTTGTGAGTGTCAGGCAGTCAGCCAGTGTCAAACCATGACACCAACTCACATTCCAGAAGAATCTGTCACTGCCAGCTTTGCAGTGCCTACTCTGTCATGTGATTCATTTCAATTCACAAGTCACAACCAGATCCCAAAGGGTGCCCAGTCTAGAGTCCCGTATCATGGACTCTAGTGGAGTGAGGAGGAGAGAACTTTGGTCATGTACAAGCTCACAGAGTTTGCATTTCCATATCGTGTTCCTGTTCAACAACTGAAAGTATCTTTTTAGTTTCATCCTGAAGATGATAGGAGGACCAGACTAACTTGGCACCTGCAGTAAGACTGCAATTTTTAGTTACCAGATGGTCACTCCAAATTTTTTTCATGCTCTCTATATTTCCTTCCACAACTTTTGATGCCTGCAGTTGTCCAGAAGTCATAGGGTAAAATAATTTTGACTTCTTTAGAATACCGTTTTTTGTTGTTGTTTTCACTGTGGAAATGAATGTGGCAGAAGAAAATAAAGAATTTTCAAATACTGCAAATGGAAAAGGAAACACTGGATGTATTGCCATGGAAATACAGAAGATTAGTTAAGAAAGGTACTAGAATGTTGTAAATTACCACCAAAATCTTGTGAGAGCTCTCTAAAGCATCATACTGGGAAAAAGAAAAGGAGAGAAAAATATTAATTTTAGTCTGTACAAATGCTGAGTGTGCTCTTGGTCCTTTCAGGACTCTTAGCATCATTCCACCTCAGCACTGTGCTAATTAAAATTTCTTCAGCTTTTACAAACAGCTAGGCACTTGCTTGTTTTCTAAAAATTCTTCGGGAGTGACAGTTTTAACCTTCCAGGAAAAAAAGAAGAGCCTGCAGACTTCTTAAAGGAAAAGTTATGGTATTTCTGTTGTTTGGCTTGAAGGAAACTCTCAGAACAGCTTTATTTTAGGAGTGAGGATGAGTGTCCCTACCTCATATCCAGCAGTTAGAGCAGTAATAAACTTCATTTCATAGAAACTTGAAATTACTCTTTCAAAGGATGGCACATAAAGAACTTCAGAAAAGTGCCTCTTGTCACTGTCTGGATTTCAGACCAGCAAACAGGTGTCTTCAGCTAGTGGCTATGATCTCATTTAGATAAGATAAAATGGCCTCAGGAACAGGACACTGCAGAAGTCATTAGCCTTGATCATGTAGAAGTATTATGGTCATATAATACTCTTGATGTTCTCTTTACAAACATATCCAGGCTTTAGGGATATTTTCTTGTGAAAACATAGTTTCACAAGAAGTTTCACATAGGAAGTAAATGTTCCAAAGTCCTTTCAACTAAAGGAGATAGAAAAGAACATTGGAATAATGTCCACTTCGAAAACTCTAATAGAGAACAACAACCAATTCTTTTCAATGTAAACTTAAAACTGCGATTGGTGCCACTCAAGACACAATTATTAAAATCTGTCTCAGTGACTGTCTTCTGTTCCTGATTCAGAAACACAGACTGGCACAGAAAGCAAAGTCTACCCATGGCTGCTTTGAGTTGTACTAGCTGCAACCTGAAGATCATCTACAATTTGTAAAGGTTGCCCATTGCTTTTCAGGGTGAATTACAGGCATGAGCTGGTATCTCAGGTGCTGTGCACACTCCCTGATATATTGCCATGACTAAGATAAGCCATTTTAACATAGCTCCAGAGAATGTGAATAAATTAATATCTTGTTTTAATTATTTAAGCTTTGCCATCTAAAATTCTTCAATTGTTATTCTATTTAAAAAGAAGGATGTAGAAACAGTCGATAAAATACAACTATAATAAAAGACAAACTAAGGAGCACAGCAATCAGAAAATTGGGCCAAAAAGCTGCGGCCAATATGGCTGTTTGGATATCCCTGACATTTTCTCTAGGGACTGAGTTGATGCTGCTCTCTCATGTGTCTCAGTCAGTAAGACAGTTCTCAGACCACAACTATATAGGGTTAAACTCTTACTCATTATGGTATTCATTGGTTTTCACAGACTTGTCTGTATTTTGTAATTTAAAACATTCAAACAGCTTACTTGGACAGAAGAAGTGCAAATGGCTCAAGAAGATCAAAAGTCTTGATATTTTGTCATTTAAAAAGCTCTGTAAGATACATTTCTTAATATGAAAATGCCTCTGAAATTTGTTGTTAGAACTCCCCATGCTTCTAACACATAAGCACTTTCTTCTTCTGTTGATAATCACTTGTGATCATAATTTTCAATGTATTTGTCTTGCACGCAAATTGAGACCCAAATCTCATTTCATTTTGCTGACACACCCTTAATGGGTTTTACTGGAGTTTAGAAAACATGTATTTAGTGGTTTGGTGAAAAATCTGGAAAAGGATTATTATTGGAGTTACTGCTATTTTTTTTAATCAGAAAAAGACATATTTATGTATCTTGATTCATACAGGGCAAGAAAGTTCATTTAGGAAGCTTGAATTTCCAGATTGGTGCTATAAAGCCTTGAAGTGTATTGCCCAGGAAAACACTAAATCTTCTAAATGAGCTGAAGTACTTTTATAATAATCTGCTGTATCCATCAGAACGTCCTATTTCCTGGAGAAACTGTGGTTTCTGGCAAAGGAGTTGAAGAAATAGAAATGAAAATAAAAATTAATCAAAAAAGATACCAAAAAATGTTCCATACCATTGTTTCATTTTGTTTTCGTTTTAAACCTAATGGATTTAAAAAGAAAAAAAAAGTTTAAAAAAAAAAAAAAAACAAGAGGGATAGAAGTAGAAGGAGAGAAAGAGAGAAAGAGAGAGAAAGAGAGAGAGAAAGAGAGAAAGAGAGAGAGAAAGAGAGAAAGAGAGAAAGAGAGAAAGAGAGAAAGGAAGGAAAGAAAGAAAGAAAAAGAAAGAAAGAAAGAAAGAAAGAAAGAAAGAAAGAAAGAAAGAAAGAAAGAAAGAAAGAAAGAAAGAAAGAAAGAAAGAAAGAAAGAAAGAAAGAAAGAAAGAAAGAAAGAAAGAAAGAAAGAAAGAAAGAAAGAAAGGAAAAGAAAAGAAAGAAAGAAAAAGAAAGAAAGAGGGAAAGGGAAAGAGAAAAAGAAACAGAAACAGAAAGAGAGGAAGTGGAAGTGGAAATGAGGAGAGGGGAGTGGAGGACAATAGGGAAAGGGAAAGGGAAAAAAAAAGAGAAAAACAGAGACCAGAAACAAAAAGTATTTTTTCTGGGGAATCTTTTAAGAATACAATTTACACAGTTATATTTGCATGGTTATATGCTCTCATCATATGACTCCTGAAAGTGTTTGAGGCAACTCTGTTCTGGGGACAGAAGAACAGGACCTCATATGATTATCTCCTTCTTCCCACCCATTTGTGTAGACAGCCATAGTGCCCACATCATTCCTATGTGGACTATAGAAATGTCAGGAGAGGCCCTTCCACAGACCAAAACAGGCTTTGAATAATAGGTGTTATCTCAATAAATTAGAAATGACACAGCACTCAGTGGAAGTGTATGAATCACCCAGTAAATAGATGGTTTGCCAGTTTTTAAGTATCAATCCGTAAACCATGAATTTCCTGCTCCTTAATTAAACACAATAATCATCCTGTATAATAATTCTCAGTATGCTTGTAACCAGAAAAAAATTATTACTCTTTCTCAATTTTTAAACTGAAAACTCTCTGAAAGCAAACACTAATATCACCACATTGTGGTGTTTCCTTTTGTCACTTCCAAATTTGCAAACTGTTGTTTTCAACAAAACTACTCACCTAATGAGTAATGTCTTGGCTGATACATCCTTTCCTTTCCAAGTTCTATCAGTTTATTAACAAAGCCTCCACATTCACTTTTCCTGTCACAGCTGAATTCTTTCCCTTGTAACCATTCTTTCGATGATCTAAAATTTTATAGGCTCCGATTGTCCTTTCTTGTTTATCTCTCAGTTGTAAGCTGTCTTTTACATGATAGTACCAGAGCTGCGATCCAAAAAAAATTCTCAGCTTTTATTGATTTCATAACAAAAGTTACTTCTTTGGGTTTTTAAATTCAGAATCTGTTGAACTACATGATAGTACTACATGATATTACTACATGTAGTACTACATGAATTACATGATAGTACCAGAGCTGTGATAGAACTACATGATAGTACTACATGTATTACTACATGAATTACATGATAGTACCAGAGCTGTGATCCAAAATATAGTCTCAGCTTTTATTGATTTCATAACAAAAGTTACTTCTTACCTTCTCTGGTTGATCTAAAATTAACTATTTTGCAGTTTTCTGTGAAATAGTTCTGTTCTATGTTCTATGTTCTATGATGGACACTTCTAATGAATCACCACTAGAAAATGCTTTGTTGTGTTTTGGGTTTTTTAATTCAGAATCTGTTGAACTAAAAAATCTTTCTCCTTTTCTCTCCACTTTTCCTGTTCATGTGAATCATACCACAAAACTTCACCTTTCTTCACAAACCAGATCTGCTGGAAACAAAACCTATATTTTCTTTTAGGTCACTGATCTGCAGAGTGTGCAAAGTTATGCTACCAATGATTTCTACAGATCTACTTTTCACCTCATCTGATATCTCTTCCAACCATTTCAAGTCCTCTGTTTCTTTATCAGGACACTACTAAATTTATTTCACAGTAGTCCTTCCTGTTTAACTTCCTGTTTAACTAGTCCTGTTGGACTAAATTATCTTAGACATCTTTTTCAACCCAAATGATTCTATGACTTAGAGACCTTAGAAGTCACCAAAATTCACTGTAAAATCTAGGATTGTTTCTGTGTGTATTTGAATATTCAGTTTGGTGGTACTTGGTATTATTTATTTCTGTTAAACTTTTTCTAACTAACAGTTTTATCTTTTAGTTTCAATTTTATCTCTTTTCTTATTAGACAGTTTAGAGACATCTTCCAGATCCTTTGCCATAATGCCTCTCAAAGACATTGTACTAGCTCAGTTTTATAATTTATCATGTATTTAAAGACTGTAGTCTCATTGCACTTTTCTTTGTATCCTAAAGAATTTCTTCTGTGGTTTGTTAAAGTTCTATTGCATTTTCTGTAGTCCACTCTACATAGTATATTTTTAAGGCTGTCTTTGGGATTTTTCTATTATTTTTGTGAGATACAATATGTCTTTATTTCATAGGTCATAAAGTTTATGAAAAAAAAACATTTATTATTTTTAATGTTTATTTCTTTCATACCTTTGTCTCTGTATAGCAAACACTGCCTGAAGAATTGATAATGTTCAGATGTACTGCTTCTGTTAGTAAATTTTTCCAGTAGTCTTTGCAGATAAAATCACTATTATTTAGTTATACTTTAAACTCTTGGCACAGTTTAGTTTTGTGAATATTCACTTCTTTTTTTTTCAACCTAAGTTCCTGAAGGCCATGTCATAAAGAAGCTGACAAATATTTAAACAAACTTTAAATCTTGGAAATCATGTTGGCAAATTCTAAGCACCCAAATGCCTCTGAAATCAGTAAGGGTGCTGGTCTCAGCATAGTGTCTAAGTATCTTAATAAGTCTGAATTTCCCATTTTATCTGGTTTATAGAATCATGAAATGGTTTGGATTGGAAAGGACCTTAAGGAAACTGAGATCCAACTCCCCGCCGTAGTCAGGGACACCTTCCACCATACCAGATTGCTCAGAGCCCCATGCAGCCTGACCTTAAGTATTTCCATAGTGAAACATGGAAATGGTCCACAACTTCTCTGAACACCTGCTCCACTGTCTCACCACTCTCACAGTACAGAATTTTTTTCCTATTATCTAATGTAAATCTAACCCATTTCATTTTGAAGCCATTTCCCTTTGTCCTGTTCTTGTAAGAAGTCCTTCTGCCTTCTGGTGAGCTCCCTTCAGGTACTGAAGGGCTGGAATTAGGTCACCCCAGAGTATTCTCTTCTCCAGGCTGAACAAT
Organism: Melospiza georgiana; assembly: GCF_028018845.1. Taxonomy (NCBI): domain Eukaryota; kingdom Metazoa; phylum Chordata; class Aves; order Passeriformes; family Passerellidae; genus Melospiza; species Melospiza georgiana. Next base: position 58,860,140 of record NC_080465.1, on the reverse strand, counting down.
CCCATTTTCTCAGCCTTCCCTCGCAGCAGAGGTGCTCCATCCCCCTGATCACCTTGGTGCCTCCTCTGGCCTCTCTCCAGCAGCTCCATGTCCTTCCTGTGCCGGGACCCCGGGGCTGGAGGCAGCTCTGCAGGTGGGGTCTCAGCAGAGCGGGGCAGAGGGGCAGAATCCCCTCCCTGCCCTGCTGCCCAGGGGCTCTGGGTGCAGCCCAGGACACACTTGGCTCTCTGCGCTGGCACTGCCATGGCTGGCTCATGTCCAGCTCTTACCCAGCAGTGTTTTACTTCCACCATATTTTGCAAACATTGCTGCTTTATTACTCCATCTTTATTATGTTCAGAAGCATAATATTGTGACTGGGATCATTGTTTCTTTAGTATTCCTGAAATTCGTGGAGTTATGCGATTTCTCCACCACAACCTCCTAGTTAGAAACATCTATTAAACAGCAATGCCAGTTAAGACCTACTCAATTGCAGACTCCTCAAGAAATCTTTTTTCACTACAGCATAAGTTATTCTAGGCAAAATTTTACCTGAATTAAATTGGATTAATTTAACTGATCTGGCTATCATATCAATTTAAACATCTAAAAACTCACTTGGGAGGACTGTCTTGGTTTGGAAGACAGTTGTCTGCCAAGGAAGGTGGGAACCTCTCTTGGAATGGACAATATGACCTGCTTCCCTACAAATTATTACAACTTTGAAAATAAGAGGCTTTCAGGCAAATATATAGAATAAAAGTTCTTTATAGTATGCATGTATATAGCAATGCAAACAAACAACAACAATGGCAGCAACAAACAAAATAACAGAAAACCCAATGAAGTTTCTCTTCCCGCTCTTTAAGCGATATCCAGTTACGGTCACAGCCAGCAGGGGCGCTGTTTCCCAGCTGGGCAGGGCGGGTGCGATGATTCCCCCATGGCTCCAGGGGGCGCTGCGGGAATCATCGCCAACACGAACTCATGGGGAGCACGAGCTCAGCCAGGGCTCCCTCATGTGGTAATGGTGGCTGGGCTGGATGGCGAAATGGGCTGCAGCAGGAACCTCGGAGCGGTAGCAGGCATGCCCCCTGCAGTGGCAAACCAAATATAACAGAAAACTCCACAGTCTTAGCAGGAGCTGTGGGGGTCGGGTGGACGTGGGGTGCTGGGATAGAGTGTAATGAAAAAGTCTGAGCAGCAGCACAAAGCAGCAGTGCTGAGCAGTGGCAGCCAGGATTCTCTGAAGGCAGGATTCTCTGCCACACACAGCTGGGGAGATGTGCCCTCTGGGAAGGGGGAGCGGCTTGGGGTCCTGGGTTTTCCTCTGAACCACCCGAAGAGATGGTGAGTGTCCTTTCCAGTAAGATCAAGTGTTAATAAGGTCCCAGTGCAATGGCTGCTCTTACGGCAACGGCGCACCTTCGGTAAGGAAGCCGCTGTGGCGGAGAAAAGCTCTGTAGTGGCAACAAATGGTCCAAGCAGCGGCTGCACACCGGCTGCACCTCCTTCCATGCCAACAGCGAGAGAGAGCTCAGAAAGGCTCTCCCCAGCTCCTTCCCCCAGCCCAAAATCTCGGGATATGGTATCTCTGCCCTTCCCAAGAGAAAAGCCGTCAGGCAAGAGAGTAGCCAGCTGCACTCATCCCCCTTCTCCCTAGCTACATCTTTTGTCTTCCTTAAGTACTAGTCGTTACTGCCTCTTAATACCAAATGGAAGTAAATTCCCTAAGGGAAAGGCAAAAAGGGAAAAATCTTAGCCTCCAACAAAGACTCACCTAAATAAATTCAGTCACCAACCCATCTGATTAGAAATATAAAGCTCTGGTTATTGGTATTATAGCCTACATTATTTCTTCTTGCAACTATTCCATCATAAAATTCACAAACAGGAAAACATTATTTAAGAGAGGGATCCCCAAACGCAACTGAATAAAAAACTTTAAATGGTCAGTATTGTTTAAGTTGGGACCTGAATTACAATGCATAGTACTTCAGAATCTAACAATTGCTTACATCCTAACATTATTTTTATATTTACACATCTGTTTTGTCTGCTGCCATCACTTTTTATTTAATTTTCTGATAAAGCTCAGAAGGATTTCATAATTACTGCAGCTCAAATAATTGTTTCTGATGGAATATCAGTCCTACTAAGTCCTTTGTTACTATTTTTCTTTTTCAAGGAACTTGGAATGTTATCTTAAACTGTCGCATCAAAATCATTTCCAAGTCTCTTGTTTCTCACAGTATCCAACTAGTATTTAAGGAGACAATGTACTAAACAATGAGGACAGTTCTTCCAGCTCCAGTATCTATAGATGTGTGAATTCCTGGCCTAAGGATTACAACCAGGACCACCACTTTAGAGGTCACTAATGCAGTTAACTCTTTTGAAAACCAATCCTATTTGGTCACAACTGTGTTCTGGGCCAATGACTAAGTTATACATGACCATGAAAAATCGTGTTTTCTGTCTCGTAGACACCTACTAGTCAATTAGAATTTCTTTACTGTCAAATATCATAATTTTTTTCCTACATAGTTTTTTCATAGTTTTTGATATCTTATTCATGTCCCTTTTTAAAATTAATTTCTCTTTTGAAAGGTCAGATTCCCCAGTCAGTGTGTCCTGGGCTTTAGTTAACTTTAACCAAAGAAAAGTGCAAAAATTTCATCTTGCATAACCTTCAACATCCAGCATTTCCTCCTCTGGATATGTCTGATCTTTTCTATCTGGAATTCATTTCAAGAGGGGGTAAAAAAAATTAAAAACAGTGTGAAGAAAAAATAATACTACAACTACCCTGTAGCTGTTTTCAAAAAGAAAAAAAGATAAACCTGTTGTTATCACAACTTTTATTATGGAGTTTTAGGGACTCCTTGCTCTAAAAAAGGTACAAGCAGTTTATTAAAATCTGATTTATGCAGCTCTCTGAGATAACATTTCATACAAGCAACATATGAGTGATGGTTAAAGAGAAAGGAAAATATCTCCTGTGAGAAGGGTAGTCTAAGTAGCTTACTTATTCAGTAGCATTCATGAGAAACAAATTAACCAGGCAGTCATTGAAAACAAAGGATACTTACAAGTGAGACAATACAAAATATACTGCCATGAATATTGCTCTATGAGTGTCATCTTTTTTCAGGGCTTTTACAGCATGATTGAAACTAAGTCAAAATAGAACTATCAATTTGAGAATCTAGATCAATTTTCATTTGCATAAATAGGCTCCAAGTAACCGAGAGCTAAATGCAAACAATAGTATTGTCTGTAGTTTATCCTGTGATAAATAGGAGGAAAACAGTGTAATAAAAAAGACCATAATTATCCACAGCTCTCAGTTTACAATTAGTTTTCTTTGACAGTTAAAGTCATAAATGCCAGCTTTAATCATGTGTTCAGGTTGATTTAGGCGCTGCCAACACTGCAAGAGATCTAATCCTCTTTCTTTCCTTCTCATAATGAAATAATAATGCAAATTCACCACATTGATGGGATGACCCATGTGAATTTATTATAGGCTTGGACAAGTCTCTTGAAAGGGATAAATTCTTTCTGGATACAGACTTGAGGTAATTCAAACCAGACAAGAAAAAAAATGGAGCTGTCATCAGAGGCCAGGATATGGAATGGATTTAATTTGTATGAATAGGCTTTTTAATAAGTATAACAGGGCTAAGCTCCAGCTTTACTATGGGAATATTACTGCTGTCATTTTCCAAATCTGGATGCACTAACTTTATTTGTGGACAAAGATGAGCTCCAAGCCTCAATTCTTGTTACACTGCAGCTTGCAGCAGACAAAACGATGCACAGTGGGTAGGCCCAGTGACCAGATCTTCTAATTATTTGAGTTAAGACAAATGGAACAATTAGCTCCTTGTAAAACCATCTGTGGTACTCAGTGACGCATACCAACCTTTCTTGTAGAACAAACTCTACCTTTTAGTTAATGTTCAGATTTTTATCAGGTAAGGCTTGTTGTCAGTATGATAGAATACTTAATTATTTTAACTTCCAAGGGCTTTTTTAGCTAGTGAAAATATATAACACTATGTAAAAGGGTAATTGTTCTCGGTAAATAAACAGATCAAGAGCATAGACGTTGAACCTAAAAATTATACAATACAGACGTGAGTTTTAACCATGTATTACATCACCACAAGATACAGCCCAATTAGTGAAATAAAAAGATTTCCAAGCCAAAAAGAAAGTCTTAATTTCACTAAGCAACTGTCAGAAGTTTCAAGCTGTCTCCATGGGGTTCACAGACATCATTACCACTACTCTGTTTTATGAAACTACTGTTCTGGCCACAGCAGGTTGCCCATGTTACTAACATTAGGTTTCCACTGAAAAGACAAGGGAAGACCAATAGTACAGATTGAAAGAGACATGACAAAATGAACCCCTTCTTTTTACTTTCTAATTGTATAAATTATCCAAAGCATGTTTTCAGTTTTTTCAAACAGAACCAATTTTCTCTACAAAGATAATGAAAGAAGTCTTTCTCGTTTGTCTTGCATGCAAAAAAAGCTCAACACAAAAAAATAATGTTGCTCATAGTCTTGCAAAAACTTCTAGTTTTCTGTTTTAAGAGCTATAAAAATGGCCTTGTTGGATGACCAAAATTAAAACCGATGTCAAAAGATCTGTTACCTTTCTATGCAAAGTAATTTAATAATTTACTTCACCTATAATTTTGAGTTTCATGTTCTGCTCAGCCTAGCATGCCTAAAAGTTTTCTCTTAGAAAAATCTGTTAGAACAAGAATGTATAGCATTTCTGCTGTGTGAGGCTTTTTAGATACTATTTGTGAGCAGCTATAGCCTTTTTTCCTTTATAATTTAAAGTCTTCAGTGTTTTAACATTTCAGATTAAATACTTAGTGCAGAAATTTTATTATTTAAATAAATAATCAGTTAATTAAATGACCATTTAAAATCAAAGCAAGGGACAAAGAAGGGTACAAAGCAACAGGTATGTTTGTAATAAATAACTTTCCACTTTACTCCTTTGAACATTTAGTTATGTGAACTATTTTACAGAACTCTAATACCTGTATACTTTCATTTTGGTCACAAAATAGTTTTGATGCATAAGAATGTGCAGGAGCAAGAGTTGGTATAACAACGGTAAAGTAATAAACTCTGTTAAAAGCAGATTTGAGTTATTTCAAGATCTGTATTTTCAATCTGCACTGCTGTACCTAGAGATATGTATGCATGCAGCCATGTTGATAAGATATATGTTTAAAACAGGTAAAAAAGGTTAGTGAACAGAGTTGTTTAGAGAAGTAATTTATGACTGTCTGAAAATTTCATATTTAATAATAATAGGAGTGAGTAATTCACAAGGTAGATACATGGGCTCTGTGAATTCCACTACTCAGTCATCGTTTTGTACAGTATCTGGTACCATACATGGTTACTAAATTCAACTAGAATGAATATTAGGATCATACAGATGTTGTTGCAATTGATTAAACCATCTCTTGAAGCTGCAAGTGGAAAATATTATCTGACTGAATGGTCACCTTGTAAATGCCCTGAAGAATTTAAAGAAAACTGTATTTATTCATACTTTACACTAGCATATACAAGCATGTCACTCACTGTTTCAGGAGTTATAAGATTTATAAAATTTATAAGATTTTCTTCCTACAGAAAGGTGTACACCATGCTATGATGAATGAATCCATGCTCTTTGTCATCAACTGCACTGCATTCTGTGAAAAATATGTTTTAAAAGCTTTCTATAGCAACATAATTCTACTCTAAAATTTCTTACACTTAGTCTTCTTTGATGTATAATTTTGCATCACACTGTTCATCTGATAGCCAACTTTTTTGAAGTTCCATCCAGTAATTTTTTTTTTTTAAATCTCCCTTGTCCTTTCTAATTCAACTCTTTTCTATTGGAGCTTCTGCTGATGCCACTCAAATGCACACCTACCTGATAGGTCTCACCAATGCCACAGTCTGATACAGCAGTGTTCTCTTGCTCTACTGGAAGCGACTGCATTCTTTTATGGAATCTGTGCATCTTTTACCAGGTGGGTCAACGTTATTATCACTTGAGGGTGAGAGGTTGCAGTGCCTGTATAGGAGAGCTAGGGAAACAAAAATTCTGTAAATTCTAATGGGAGATTGAGATCTAGACTTACAGCTTTTCCAAACATCTGCCAATTTTCTCAGATTTTTGAGTAGCAAAGCACATGACTGCATATGGGCACTTTTGGAAACTTAAATTGGGATGGTAACAGCATCTGGGAAAAACAAAAGTTCCTAATCATTTTTTTTAAGGTCCAGATCCAGGCTAGGAAGAAATAGTTCTGGAATATCAGTGCATTTGTTATTCTAGCAGTAACTTTTATAACTACAGTGCTTTCTGGAGAAAGTATTAAAAAGAAAACACTAAGTAGTGTTTATTATTTGTCTGCTTTTTACCTATATTTACTTTTAGTAGCTTTATTATTTTCTAAACATGACTGTCGTATTTGGATACCTTTATCTGGATATTTGTCTGCTTTTGCTTAGGTTTTCATTATATTCTCTAAATAGAAGTATTTAATATTTTTTTTATTCCTTTCTTTTAACAAAGGTTAAATTTTTTTTTCATTTTTGTCTTTCCCTCCTAAATAACTTTTACAAATTATTTTTTCAAATGTATCTCTTTTTCACACCACCTGAAGTTTCTTTGAACTTCTCACCCAACTTCCCAACACCTTTTCCAGTGTCTTTCCATACATACAACCTTCTACTGAACTATCATAAGTACTATGGCAAGGCCAAACTCTTTTAAAAATAAAAGCCTTCACAATTCAGCCAGTGAATATTGTCATTAATCAAAACAAAATACTTATTTGTTTTCAGGATGGTATAATGAAACCATTGTATAAGCAGACAGTTTGTTGTTATTTTAAAAAATCTAGCTTTTCTTCAGCTACTCAAGGACAAAAAATAACTGGAGGAAAAATCTGTTATTTTCTCTCAATGCTCCTGCTTCTTCGTTCCTAGTCTCATCCTCCCACTCAGTATGTCAGTATACTCAATTTAAATTGTGAACAACAAATGGTGTCCTGAAACAAATTTTCTTTTAAAGCTAAGTTAGAAATCTTGAAAAAATAAGTGCTAACACACTTTAACTGCTTGTAAAAGTGATACTACCACAACATTTGTAATTTTCTCCAAACAAATAAAAAGAGTGCAGTATAAAAATGTGTTTCTATTAGGAGAGATATCAACTTTAATAATATTAAAGAAATATTAACTTTAATAATCAATGAAAGTTTTTCCACTATGCAGAGGAAAAGTGGATAATATTTTAATATTGTGAGGACAGGCAGGTTTCTGATATCCTTTGTCAGGAAGTAAGCTAGAACTTTAGAAGTATTAAAATGGTGCGCTGACAGATGTCTTAATTTTTGTGTGTTTTATACCTACATAGTATTTCAGATACCATGAGGGTCTTATGTGTTCTCTGAAGAGAAACCCCTTCAAGAATAAAGTGTATTGTTACAGTATGAAGGTGGACTGTGTATGGGACTCATAGCAAAATATGACAGGACACAGCCCTCTGTGAAAATTACTTGAGGTTTAGTGGCATGAAAGGTGTCAAGTTAGATTCTGCTCCGTTTTTCTCTGCTTTCATAGTTTCACAGCAGTTTGGGTTCAACCTTCTACACACTCATTTGCTAGAATTTATCAGAGGTTAATATATCTCCCATGACTGTCCCCATGCAAGGAGGAATTGACCATCCTGACAAAGGAAAAATGCACTATGCAGAGAAAAGGTTGTACTAGAATACCTCCCCAAGCAGGGAAATATTTTCACTGCTTAGGCAAGTTTTCCTGCATATTGTTGGAATCTTCAATGCGTCAATATATATGCATCAACACATGGCATGTGGGTAAAATAGGAGGAAGAATGTACATAGATCACATGGCATGTGGAATAGCAGCGGGAGCAAGAGCCATACATAACCTGCTTGCTTATATTCTATCCTGCTTTGATTCCCTGATCTCACACAGTAGACTTCCTTTGTTCTACTACAAAGCAGCTTGCCATGGTGACCAAAGGAGAGGTTTAATTTGTGAGAGACAGCAGAGACAACACATGTAGTGCTCTTAAAATTACACACTGAAAATGTGCAGTAGTCATTACAGGAATACTTATGTGAGGAAAAAATACCTTTTTTTCTGGTATAAAGAGACATTAGCTACTTTGACTTCTGTGCAAATCACATTTATCCCTTAAAGGTAATCTGTCATTTTTCATATGATGCTCTTTCTGAAAAAAATGGCTGTGTTCATTTCAATGCTAAATTATTTGTTTCTCCTCTACAAAGGAGTAAAATTTCTTGATTGTTTTGTAAGATGCTTTTCTCCTTTCAGGTAAAATGTCAGAGGTTAATCATGACTCCCTTAGTACAGAACATTTTTGTCAAAATGAAATACATTATCAACAGTTAAAACAATTGAGCTGTTTTCCTAATGTCTTGTTTCATGGACCTAGATTAACTCCACAAGACATCTTTCATTATAAATCAGATAATCAGCATTGCTGCATTGTTTCTCAGATGAGAGTTATACAAGTTGAATATCCATCAGGTTTCTTAGAATTGCTACCTTTTTACAATAACATTTTACTGAATTTTGAAACAATTACACAATAAGAGTTTGAACCAACCAAATCCCATATTGCTGAATAATAAAGAAATGCTTAATTGCTAATAATCAACACACATATCAAGTATCTTTCTGAGTAGGAGTTTCATTTATAATTACAATGGCCTAATTCAGATGAAGATGATGGGAAAAAAATGCTATCATGTGAAAATGTAGCCTTTCAAACATAGACCAAATAAAATTAAAAAAAAAAAAAAAAAAAAAAAAAAACAGACAATGGAGAGATATCAAGGATAGCATTTTTGGTTTTTACAGTCCAGACACATGAACATGTCTAACAGCCAAAAAGTAAAAATTCCTGCTGTTTCCACACTGAATGGGATTTAGAAGAGGAACACATATGCTCTCTGACAATCTTCTGTGTGGAATGATTTCCCTATCTGACTACAGTGCTTTAAAAGAGTGGGTTTATCATTATCTTTGCCAGTCAATTCCTTGGTTGATAGATATGAGATACTTAATAATGTCTAATAAGGATCAACCATTCAAAAAAGACAGTGATACTCCTCTACTACTTTTGCAAGGGCAGGACAGACTTTAGAAAGAATTTAGCAGAAATTCAGCAAGTGGAAACACTACCATGGAGTCACTATAAATTACTTTTAAATTGCATTCTGTGCATCCTATTATGAATTATTAAATAGGCAAGGGAATGGAATTTTTTTGATGAAGGGAGGGGTGGGAATGAAGAAGGAGTAACTGCAGAGAAATTCTGGATTGCAACAGAGTATTACAATATAATCTTTGTAGGTACTGACATGAAAAGAAATAGTATTTTTGGCATAATTATAATTAGAGGTTATATCCTGAAGTTTCAAAAACACACATCATGATGCAGGTATGTGAAGTTATCTCTTAGGGTGTGTGCTGACTGGTAGTTCTCTTAATATCACCATTATCTCCTGCCTGCCTTTGGTCGTTCAATTTAGGCACATTCTCAGTGTTAGTTTTGATCCATGGATCCTCCAGTGACTTGCTACCTGAAGTCTCTGGGAATATAAAATTCCACAAAATGGTTCCCTCCAGCTGATTGCTTCTATGGCCAGAGTCTGGGAATCAATTCAGCGTTGAATAACCTGGTGTGTAGCCCATGACCAAACATACTACATTATAGGTACTAAGTATTTCTCCACCAGCATTTCATCCACAGCAGAACTTTCACAGAGAATATTCAGGAAACTGGAAACTAGGAAACTGGAGTGAAAATTCAAAACACAGTGGAGGTCAAATCTTTGGTAACTACTCTGTGCTATATAGTTGGGTAATTGCTATACCATTCACAGAGAATAAGCAAGACCCTCTCTTGCCAGAAGGTATTTTTTAACTCTAATTTTTAAAATACTTTATATTTATATCAAGTGTAATATTTATGTGTTCAGGAAGGCAAACCTAATTCCCCTCCTTTTCCTGCCTAAAGCAAAGAAAACCATATTCAGTTTGAGGGAGACCTTGCAAAATTATCAAGGAAAAAAGAATTAAGTGAGCATTTATTTGATGTAGAGGCAAAAGTCTGATGCAATACTCCTTTTGCCCCACTAGTGAAGGAGCCTGTACAGATGCAATATTGTTCTTTAAGTATGATTAGTGTTGTTTGACATGAGTAGGAGCTTTGCCAAATTCAAAGCCAAATTTTCAATCTTCTGCACTTGTTTTTAAGAGTGATTTTTCCTAAATTTATTGCTTGTGTGTATTTTGAAAGTAGTGAGAAGGTAACATATATTTCAGGGTGTTTCTGCTCATAGTGAGAGTATCTTCATTCTTTCACTTTTACCCTTTCTCAGAAAACAGGTTTTTACCTTTCCCCTAGTTCTTTACTATCACTCCGTGGAGCACCGTATTCATTTCTGATATCAGACATGATAGACACCATGGCAGAAGAAAGATGTGCCTTGTTGGTTTTTTAGTAACTCCTTTAACACCATAATCTATTTTTACATGTTGTGCTGTCATAACAGAAAAGTCATAGCTTAAACAAGTTGCATTCCATATTTTGTTTTATAAGTGAAAACAAATATGCTTTTAAAACCTACCATTCTTTCACTTCATCAAGAAAAAATAAGTTTCCTAGTTAAATGACCTTATGAATGTTACTCTTTGCAGTCATATTTCTTTACAGTTATAGGATATCTGCCATGTATAGCATTAAAATTATCAGATGGTTCTGTCTGGTAAGGAAGGTTTACAGTGAAATGCAAAATATTTCCTCCTAAGAAAAGACAATCTAATAAATTTACAAAAGAATGTTCCATTAAATGAAGAATAAATAAATAGTTAACAAAGGATAAAAACATACATGTTTATAGTAAAATTAGCTTTTTCCTATTAAATGTAAGGGAAAACACCCTTTTGGCTAAGCAGACTGGTCAATAGTAAGAGAGCCAAAGCATAACCTTTAGACTGTTTCGTGTCTTTTAGGGATAACCTTTTAAAACAACAATGTGCATTATAAAATATTTTCAAATATGATGATTTTTGAGGGAATAGAAAGAGTAACCTATGAGAATATGTCAAGAAAAGACTATTCATCATCATTGAAACCCCACCTGCAGTGCTGCATCCACCTCTGGGATCCCAGCACAGGAAAGAGTGCTCCTGTTGGAGCAAGTCCAGAGGTTCAACAAGATGATCAGAGGATGGAGCACCTCTTCTGTGGGGAAAGGCTGACAGAGTTGGGATTGTTCAGCCTGGAGAAGGTTTTGGGCAGCCCTTAGGGACCCACTGGCCAGCTGGAGAGGGACTTTTTACAAGGGCATGTGGTGACAGGACATGGAGGAATGGGCTTCAAACTGACAGAAAGTGGGTTTAGATTAGATAGTAGGAAGACACTCTTTACTGTGGGGCACTGGAACAGGCTGCCCAGAGAAACTCTGGCTTCCCTGTCCCCAGAAATCTTTAAGGTTGGGCTGTGAGAGGCTCTGAGCAACCTGGTATAGTGGAACGTGTCCGTGACCATGGCAAGTGGATTGAAGTTCAGTGATTACTATGGTCCCGTTTCACCCCAAACCATTTTATGATTCTATCACCTCACCTCTTGACTTGGTAATTTATCTTATGGTTATTAGAAACTCTGACTGTTGAAACTTTAAAAAAAGTAATGCTCAGCTATAAATAATTTACAAGACTCTAGTCTCTCTAAGAACAGTGTATAAAAGATGGGAGGGACACTGGCTTTGTTCAATAGATTAAATAAATTTCTCAAAATAAAGACAATTATTTATTATCTAGTTGTTATTATTATCACAGTAGATGCAGTGTCAGTCATTCACTGGTTTGTACTTCCAATCTTCCCACTTCTAAAATCAAAGAACCTCAAAACAGAAGACAAATGCACACTGTGTTTAATAGTCTTTTTGTCATGTATAAAACATGTATGTATAACAAACATGCTGTTCCAATTAATTTGACAGTGGCAAAAATATGCAATGAGTTTTTCCCATTTAACTTTTCCCCAAAAGCAAGGGGTTTTTCTTATGAGCCATTGATTTCACCACATCTGGAGGAAGTTAAATTCTATTTTCCTGAAACAGCACCACTTTTGTGTCTAACAAAATGTGTATTACAGAAAATAAATTTTCACAGAAGAATCAATAATAATTAACTTGCACTGAAATTAAGGGCACTCTGCAGAATAAACTGTACACAAAAGTTCTTCCTTGCAAGGAAGGATTCTTGTAAATACTTTCCTAATTTCCATTGGTTTATCTTGCTCTTTGTGCTGATCAAAATTATAAGTCACTGCTCTTAGAAAACTCCCCTATATAGTTTATAATATCTTCTGAATACTGACTGATATTTTTTACTTATTTTTTTATACTTGTTTTTATACAGTGAGTCACAGTGAGCCCAAATCCTGACTGAGGTACTGTCAAATCCCTCATCATGAGATCAATTGGTAGGAAAAGCAAAGACACAATCAATTTTTGCCAGTCCTAAATAATTTATTTTAAAAGAATTTAAGCAATCCAATAAATATTTTTTTTATTTTGTTTTTTAATGAATACTCTTAGGGTAGGGTGTCTGATTCAAACAGGAGGAATATTCTCTAATGTTTTTAAGGACTTGTTTATATTCTTAAGCTCAACAAAGTTCTTCTAAGGACCATTCTAGAGCTGATCTACTAATATTTCTGCCATTTTTGCTTGATATATAAGCATGCCAAAATTTCAGTTGTCTCAGGAAAATTGCTAGGGAACAAACTTTTTTCACAGTAGGGACTCTTGACAGCAAAGTATAAATAAACGTGACAGATTCATAAAGCTGGAAAGTATCAAATTAACAAATTTGCATTTTGCACTAGGCACATATATCTAGAGTTAAAAATTTCTCCTCTACATAAAATTAGAATTTTTTTCCACACACTCATATGTTTTACAGGTTGCAGGACTGCTCTACATCAAGCTTTCTCTGAATAGTCTTGCAGGCATCACTCTTGCTACTGTAGAATCTCAACCTTAACATCATTTTTCACAGTATAAAGCGTGATATTAGTCCCTTTGGTCTCAGGGGGTATCAGTAATACAAATGACTTGGATATAATGCCATATTTATTTTCTTTAGAGTGCAGAAAAAATGTGATTTATTTTCTGGGTTTTCATAAAAAATTGTCTTTACTAAAAGCAAGTTCCAGTGAACACAGATTTTTACACACTGTGTCCCTGAAAAAGCAGAGAGAGCATCTACAAAAAAACTGCAACAGAAGATTCTGTGCACAGCTGGTAGCAATCAAATGCCTAATATTACCCTATCACCAGAGGGACCACTCATCAGGGCTGCCCAATGACAAATGGCACAGCGGAGAAACAGTTTTATTTTTTTTCTTAGGAATATATAAAATATAGAAAGTAACTTGGACAGAATATATAAACAATAAAGCAAGTACTTTTAATTATTTTTAAATCTCTTAAACTGTAAGTTCAGTATTTCAATCCCTGGTTCAGTATAATGCTTTTCTAGGTAGCAGGCACTTTGTCAATAAATAGTGGTAAGATGGTTAAAATATTAACCATTACCAGGAGTAAAATGAGAACAGTCTGTGTTTATAGCTCTGAAAATTGTTAAAGTGAGCATTTACATGCATATCTCTGAATTAACAGAGCACAAAAATAAATGAGAAATTACATTTAAAGGTACGATGCAAAAGTATTGGTTAGATAATCATGCCTTTTGCAAGTAAAAATGTATAGGAGAATGAGGGTTATTTTCTACAATAACCTTAAAACCTTAAAAGTAGGTTTAAAATTTCCTAAGATGCAATAGCTCTAAAAATCAGAGGTCCAGAAAACCTGGTAGAGCAAAGTACAGAGAACTGAATTTCTTCAAGCAAGAGTCTTACAAATAAATTCACAGTTTTTTCTAGGCACTGAAGACAAACACAGAGATTCAGAAATGTTCAGGTGGCATCGAAATCCACAGATGCATGCAGTCCTGCTGCATGTGAGCTTTCGTATAATTTCATTTTCCAAAGGTAATAATTAACAATCTCCTCTTAAATCCTAATGCTCTGCAGTCTTGTCTCCCTGGGGGATGTTTAAATCATGTACCACTTAAATTTCAGGGTTCTGATTAGCAAAGAGTGGTGCAGCTGGTCTGCTTAACTGCACAACCACTTCTGTATGTGATTTACAAACCTAAATCTTCTGAGGTGGCTGCATTATACAGCCTGGGCTTTAAAAGGCTTCCTTTAGACTTGGACAAAGAGATAGAATTAGCTTTCTCACCTACCAGACAAACAGCCATATTCTGTTTCAAATCAAAGCAGATGATATTTTGTCCCTTAGAACAAATCTAGTTGCATACCTAGGTAACACAGGTGATACATCTTTTTTGTTACTGTACTTTACTGGAGATTCTGAAAGGACATGAGGTTCCAAGTCAGCTGTAATTTCTATTGCTCAGCAGTGGTCTGACCTTGTACATGTCAGCAGCAGAATATTTTTTTTTCTGGCATTGAAACATAAGCATTCAGCTTCAATGAAAGCTTGGGATATCTTTGCTAATTCTTCAACAGGGGCAGAGTGCCTCCCTTTCAGCTTATCCAGAGATTTGGCTCTTTGAATCTCATCTATCTGCCTATATAATGTGTATAATAGTTCTTCTCTACACAAAAAGCTTTCTCTGAAAATAAAAAAAATTAATTATGAAGATCTACTTTATTTTGAATAAACAAGAAACTGTTCTTGGGTTTCATAAAATTCTAAGTGCTCAGAGAGAAAAGTTTCATAGAATGAGGATTTATAATGATACCTATTTGCAGATATTGACTGGACTGGACTTTGACATCACAGGGACATGACCCTGTATTAAAAATATCAAAAAGCAGCATGGAAAAGCTAAGAGTAGACAATAGGTGTAAAAAATGAATGGTGCTGCAGCATTTTAACAGTTATCCTAAGCAAGGAATAAAACATGAACTAAGGAAATTTCCTCAAAAATAAAAGGCTGGTATCCTCAGACAGCAAAGTATGAAATGATAACATTGTGGCCAACTGTCCTAGTTAATTAAGTTCAGGAGGGCCAGCAGTAATGTTTTTGTGAATCCAGAACATCTTTAAAAATATGCACTTCTCTTTCCCTACATTAACACATAAAAGTATAAAAAACATAGGCAATTTAACGTAAACTTTATGTCATAAAATAAACCCTCAGTATTGTTGTCAAGATTGTCAAATTCTTAACAACAAAAATTTAGGGATAAAATAAGCTCATAACTTAATTCAAAGGATTATGCGTAAGACTTCTCCTAGCAGTGACCATACCTGCACAGTAATTCTCTAGGGAGGTGAGTGACTTGCAAGAGCATCAGTACCCATTATATTCTGCTGTCACTGACATATGTTGGAGTTAGCAGGAGCTGAAATTGAAATCTGTTACCATGTAGTTTTGTGTATTCAACCTCAAACCTGATCTAAAATCTGATTACAGATAACAGAACAACTGAATTTTTTTTAATCAGTCTGGGGACTAGACTAATTCAATATTGTCATTCACTAAAAAAATGGAAAAAAAAAAAAAGTCTACTATGTCTGAAGTGTTTTCAGCAGCAGGAAAGGCAAGAAGTTCTTTTACAATATCCCAGAGCCCTAAGAAGAAAGCTAGAGGAACACTACATCATAAAATAGGAATAATATAAAATTTAAAATCTGCAATATCTAGTTCTTTTGTGGAAAGAAGAAAAAAATAATATATTCTTGCATTATGTTAGAATTTGTGAACATTATGCCTACCAATTAAACCTACTTATGTTCATAAGCATAATATTTTCTGTCAAGGATAGTCTGTTGAATCACGCAGTTGGCCAAGTTTCTACCATCCTTTAAAACATGTTTTAATCAGAAAGTAATTATTAAAACAAGTCAAATCTGTCAACTTCTGTAGTTTCCAGCCTAAAAACAAGAAGAGAGAATAATTGTATCAGTCAAAAATATTTCAGTGATCTTCAAAAGTAAAATTGAAAATGGATATCATAGACATATCTGAACCATTGCTGTTTGGTTTTTTCTCAAATCCTAGGTTTCAGAAAAGATTTCTCTCTATTGACCTGCTTACAGTCACTGGAAAGACTTGTCCCCAGTCAGTGTAACCCAGAAAAGTTATTGTGCTGAATTCTTCTAGTGCGAAGTCCACCTTTAGACAACAAAGAAACTCACTACAATTATCAAAGTGAAAAAAATGTGCCAAAGTCAGGGCGACACTCATCACTGTGTAAATGTGTCTGAGATGGCAGCTTCCAGAGATATAAGAAAGCAAAAATATCAGCTGTGAAATACCTCTTTAGTCAATATTTGGTAACTCAAATTACAAAGCAAGGCTATAATTACTTTACCTGGCTAGCCACACTGAAAAAAACCCTGAAATACCTGAGGATATTTCCAGAGAAAAATGCTGCAGCTGTATTTTCATTTAACCTGGCAAATCTTCCACAGAAAAAAAAACACACAGGCATAAATTGTATAGATTGTAAAATATTTATAGATCAGATATTAAAATGATTAATACCTGATCAAAAATAGCAAAGTGCTTTGTAGAATTATACCCCCAAGATTCGGTTTAGCATAGTGCCACCATATACCCTCCACTTAGAAATATGTATGTATTCAATTTGAATAACATCTTCCACTTTCCTTTCAACAGTTTTCACGCTGAGTGGTGAATATCAGTAATTCACAGTCTTTACAAATATGGTATGTGCAAACAATAAGATTGGGCAAGTATAAAAGATTCTTCTCATTCTCACATAAAAGCTCCTTAGAGAGGGGGTGGGTCTAATGGTAAAGTATTTTGAGAATTTGCTCAACAGAAAGGCAGATAAGATCAGATTACTTCTCTCAATGCACAAAGCTTAATTCAAAGTCCAGCTTGTCAGCAAATGTTTAACTACAATGAAATTCATGCCTGCCTACAATACACTAATTGGATATTTCATCATAATGTAAGTATGGGAAATTCCACATGGTAATCCTATAGCAGGCTTACACTAAGTGCTGGTCTGAATATAATTAATAATCTCTGGATATTTAGTGTCAAGCTTTTAGGAAGACTCTCCTGTGACTGAGGCAAAAAGAACTTGAACTTGGAAGCAGCTCAGAAAATATGATACTGGTAAACAAATAGTTTTTAGGCCTGTAAAAAAAGGGGGGGGGGAAAGAAGCTATTACCACAAAGCAGAATGCAGCATGAAGTGAATTACCTACATGAAAATTTAATGCAAATGATATTGAAGCAAAGTTAAGTTTTATGTGGTGTTGTTCAAAGGAAACTGGTAAAATGGCAACTTATAGAGCACTTCCTTTTTCTTGCTTGCCACAGTATATAGCAGTAAAACAAAGGAAAGGGTTTTCTGCATTATTATTTTTGCAGAATATTTATATATTTACAACTTGAGTATTGTTTTTCAGAGTAGAAGAGTAATTTCCTTGTTGTAAAGACCATGCCTATTTTTTTCCTTATATCCCTGTTTCCTTCTTCAGATGCACACATCAATATTCCAAATCCTGTTCTATTACATGCCAATATGTGTAAATCTTCTTCAAGCTAATTTACATTGAATAAATATTATTTTTTATTTGGACCCTCAGTCAAAACTTTTCCATAAGGTGAGCAGTAATACCTAACTGATTCCACTTGGTAATAAAACTGTTGTTTGGCTCTCTATAGGGACAGGATAGGAGCAAGTGCCTACTCTGAAATGTCCTGTGGAACACTAAGTCTGTACCCTAATGAGGAGCTGTTTTGTAAAGTCTCAAAGCTGTGTTTAGCATGATGACTCATTTGCTATACCCATTGCCATCCCAACAAAGACAGATATTACAGACACCAGGCCATCCAGATATGTTGTGGTTTTGCCTTGGGTGTCAGGTGTCCACAATCTGCTCTATCACTCCCCATCTTTGTCTGGGAAGAGCAAAGAAAATGTGAAGAAGGGGTCATAGTTCAATCTAAGAAGAGATTGCTCACCAATTACAATCACAGGCAAAACAGACTCCACTTGGAAGTTAATTTATTGCCAATCAAAAGCCATAGCATGATAATGAGAAATAAACGACAAATCTTTAAAACAACTTCTCATCCCATCTCTCCTCTTCTTCCTGGGATCAACCTCACACTCAGTTCTTCTACCCCTTTCTTCCAAGAGGCACAGAGAATGAGGAATGGGAGTTGCCATCAGTCCATTATAAATTCCTTTGTCCTCACACTTTTCCCTTGCTGCAGTGTGGAATCCTTTGACGGGATGTCACAGGGGCACAGCTGCCTCACCATTGTCTGCACCACAGGCTACAGAGGAATCTCAGATCCAGGGCCAGAGCACCTCCTGCCTCTCCTTCTCCACTGACCTTGGGGTCTGCAGGGCTGTTGCTTTCAGTCCTTTCCTGACTCATGCTGTGCAGTAACTTTTGCCCCTTATTAAATCAGCTGTCTCAAAGGTGCTACCAGCATAGATGAACTAGTCCTTTGCCAGTGACGGGTCTGTCTCGGGGCTGGCTGGCAGTGGCACTATCAGCTTTGGACACCACCTCACTGCAACCACCCTTTTACCATGCTTGGATTTTTTTATTGTGAATATATCAAGGTATTCTGCCTCTTTACTGTGAAACACTACTAGTCCCTTGCTGCCCAAATTTTCATCCCTTTAATACAGCCTCCAAAGATTCTCTAGTGAATGTGTGTATTTGAGGTACAATCCTGCTGGCAATGAACTGTGTTGAAAAATATTGTTGATACTTTAACATGGAAAGAAATTGATTGTGATTGTAAATGGTCTGTGGTATGCCAGGGATAGTCTCATTGGTTAAAAATTTCAAACTATACAAATGAAATATCCTTTCTCTTTCTAGAGAACTTTATGAGGAATTAATGTATATGACGCTTAGAAAACTGCAGTTTTCCAGGCTGTCAACTACATGAACAAGTAAAATGAAAGAAAGTTATTTCATATAATAAGTGCTAAACAGCTAGCATATATACTTCTTAGAAGTCATATGAATAATACATCTAAGCTATTTAATCAAACTTTAGATGGTTGGTTGTCTTTTTTTTTTTCTGCAAAGGAATGCTTATCTAACTCTCTGGAAATTATCACATAGTTCACCTAGTTACCTAAAACTTTCAAATATTTTACTTCTACAGTGTTGTTTACATGAGTTTTCTTTCTTGTCTGTTTTTTGGCTGTCATACAATGCTCATTCACAGCCTATTGTTCATATTCCAAACTAAAATTTTACAGTCTGAGCTGCTAATTAGATTTTCAGATACAGGAGCCAAACCTTGAACTTCCTACAGTAAGGGTGATATTAAAACAACAGAAAGAAATAAAAAGAAAACATCTGAGGCATCTTTCTGAGATGAAAATAGAATAATTAACCTAATTTTGTTCTAGCAAGTACAACAGAAGACCCAATTTACTAATTGTACCATGAAATAACCACAAAACTTTCTAACTCAGCAGATTGGTTTCTTCAAAAACGTCAACCTTGTAAAAAAATCCTCTCTGCAGCTTAGTCCTTCTTTGCACATAATTCAATTTATAGTCTTAAAATTTTCTAGGCAAATAATGGAAATTTTGTATCTTTTCTTTTGGGGCACTACTGCATCTTAATGTAACCTTAATGTGAAGGTGAGAAAAAAACCTATTCTATTTTCAACAGGGTGATTACTTAACCTTCAACTGCAGTTGTCCTCACTTAAATTTACTTAATCTCTACAAAGTTTTAGGGCATGTCTACCTGTGCACAGATTTGTAGTTTAGAGATTCAAGTATTATCTGAGTAAGTTTAGTTATGAAAAGGAGTTTAGGTGTTTGGCATTGAGATTCTTCAGAAGGCATTTGCCCCATTGGATAATATGCTATAACATTGTATTTAATTAGTTAATTATTTTATTAAACATTAGAGCATACCATTAGACTGATTCTGAAGGCAGTCAGCAATATGTTACCAGTGACCATGATCGAAGACAACATATTCACTGGTTGAACAAAGAGTACTTCTTTGCCTCCTTCTTCTCTGCCTTCACGTGGAAGGAAGCAAGGCCAGAGGGACAGCACTTGAGTTTGTGTAAAAACAGGTATTTACTAATATTTGAGGCAGTGTAAGTTCCCAAGACACGTGCACAGGATGGACAGATGACAGTGGTGCACACATTTGAAGAAGGATTGGAGCTCACTGGAATGTCCCACTGCAGCAAAGGGGATTGCCAGCATATGCTTGGGTGACTGATCTCCTCCTCCCTGGTTTCAGGCAGTGTTATCGATTCAAGAGTGTGGGGGTCCTTTTTTCTGTGCAATTGTCTTGGCACAACTCTGATTTTGCATGCTTCTGCACATGTTCAGACCTAAATCCTCCTTCTGGTTTTTGACTTCAGTCTTACCAGCACTATTTCATAGTTCCCATTTCAATGTCCATTCCTATTTAACTACTGTCCCTGCCTTACATTATCACAAGTGTTTTCCCAGTTATGCTGTACAAACAAGTCATAACTCTAAGACCATGGACTAGAGTAAATTCATATCAATAAAAGCTGAATTTTGGATTTTTTTCAGTATGTAAGTCACACTCACGTCTGCCAGAATTATCCATGCTGACAAATCTAAAAGCATCTATTTTATTGTTAATTAGAAGAATAACTGTCTAATAGTGATTAGAAATAATTTTCTTGTGATTCATTAATAAAAGTAGATCATTAAACAAATCACCACCTTTTGTTATTTTTTAGACAAGAACTCTACTTTAATCATGCACACCATAAGCAGTCACAGTCACTGAGTAGCTTATCCTTCATCCCAGTGCAGAAAAAAGATATTGATTTAGTTCAATCGTTAAAGGACAAAGCCAACATTTTTTCAGATATCCTATATAACAACTTCATATAAATACTGAAAACAGGAAGCCTAATTCTGGTTCCTTTTTGCAGATATGATTTGCATTTTATTGTCCAGGTTTAGACTTGAAATAAGCATATGAAAAATATTCTTGTTATTCACTAAGACAAAAACAAAATAGACAAAATTTTGGTGCAGCATCTGATTTGATTCAAAATCAGGAATTTAATTTAGCCAAGATCTCTGCTGGAGATCTTGAGGACAAACTCTCCAAAATTTATGCCCCTTGCTCCTTCTTACTTCTTTTCTTTCACAGCCCTCTAAGCAAATATGTCCAGAATCAGAGAGCTGCAGTCATCAAACAGCCTTATCTGTTTTCTCTCTCAGCTTAGAGGTCTGAGTACACCATTTCTGTTATGGAAATGAGCCTAAGTCTTCCACACTTAATAATAAAACCTCCTGATTAAGCCCTTAAATTCATTAAAATCATAGTAATGTTAGAAGGGAAAACAAGCTTTTTTTTTTTTTTTCAATTTATTTTCTTCTTTTTTTTTTTTTTTTTTTTTTTTTTAATTCAAAGAATTGTAATTCAGGTGTAATGATTTAACAGTGAAGCATCTACCAAAATATCTCCTCCTCAGTAACCTAGGACTCAAATTTTCCAAAATTTAAGTACATTATAATGTCACTTTCACAGTTTATCTCATGAGAGAAAACAGAAAACCTGTGCCACTAGGGCAGGCAATGGTTTCAAATGGATTTTTTTCTATGAACAATGTCTTCATTGTGTAGACAGAAATTTATCAATAAAAATTAGAAGCAGGAGGCAAAGACAAAACACGAGGAAAGCCATTTAACTGTTAAAACTGGAGGTTAGTTTCTTTGTCAGTCATATCCAACTTAGTATGGTTTTCATTATCTAGGCAATAAAAGATTTAGAATAGGGGGCTGGTCGTCCTGAATTGGAATAATTTGAATCCATGACATTCAGGTTTGTGACTATTTTATGATAACCACATATCCTAGAATAACCTTTTTTGCCATTGCAATGAAATAAGGAATCTTTATAGATGAGCCAAGTATGTATTTTCCTTGTTTGTAAAATTTAAACTGGCAGTTCAGAATGTTTAACAGCAGTTCACACTGAGACTTGTGGTTCACGTGGAATAAACTGCCCACTCACTCTGGAAATGAAGCAACCAATACAAACTATGCTTTGATATAAGTAGGTTTTTTCAGTCTGCTGGAACAAACCCCACAGTGGAATTTGTATGCAGATCTGCAAAGTCAAAATTACAGTAGTTCACTATGCTTTTTGATATATATGCATGTATATGCATGCGTGCATGCAGGGGTATATTTGCCTGACAGGTCAGCAGATCTGTAGGAGCGATGGACTCATTCCTCCCTGCTGCTAAGATTTCTAAGTACTTCAAATCCAAAGAAATAATAGTAGCATAAAATCACACTGGAAGAATTAAATATTGTTCTATAAACCTCTTAAGTTCCCCAGTCATATGAATGAAAACTGAATCCCAGCTCTGAAAGTTAAAATAACTTGTCTGCTTTAAGACCAAACATTTTCTAAAGCTGGCATCTTGCTAAACCAATGTAATTAAAAGGCTCAACTTTTGAGTTCTAAAAAAATCTTACTGTCTGTAATTGTGGTAGGGCACAGTTTAACAGCCCTAAATTATTAGTTATGAAAAATCCTTTCTAATGTATGAAAAAGTCATCATTTTTAGGGGACACATAAATATAATTATAAGATCAAGTAGCAAGGAATATGAGATCCAAGAGTTAGAGATGTTGAGAAAACATAAATAATTCAAGGTTTAAAATCTTGCTTTACTATTTTTCTATGAGAAAGAGGTTTCACTAGATTTCTTAGCAACTTATCCCTTAATCTCCACAATTTTCTGAGAGACTGTGTTTTACCCACAAAAGCATGCTTCCAAGATTCAATGCAGAAAAAATAGAAGAGTGATTGTTTCTTTTCTTTGGGGTCCTAATCTCAAACTTGCCTAATATGACTAATTTGGCTAATTGTCCAAAGAAGTGAAAAGATTTGCTGCATTCACCATTGCAAATTTTTATTTAAGGCCTGGCATACTTGAAATGTAAAAGTAGCATAAAAAATGTTCAACTTTCCTGTAAGTGAAGCAGAATTTTAAACTAGGGCAACTGATATCTGAATTTGAACATTATTAAATTTCCTTGATCAGGTAATTTTCAAGGCTCTAACAGATACTTCCAGGGAGACTGAGAAGATTAGAAATGTTTAAAAAAACCAGCATTACTTAGGGTTAAGTGTCCTCATCCAAGGCTTCCTATTTGAGTAAGATTTAATTGTCTTAGATTTGGTTTCTGAAGTTGAATGTTATTTTTCATTTGTATTAGTTCAACTGGTTTGGAAACTCAGCCAAGGGATGCAAAAACCAAACATAATGAAAAATTTATGAGGACTTTTCATAATTTATGATTTTTCATAACTTTGGAAAACTGATATGTAAACAGCAAAAGAGAAGAAGTTTCAGAAATGTGTTTAATATCAATCATCAGGCTAGTAGGACAAATTTTTCTTCCCACATTACTGCTACAAAGCCAGTGGTGCTTGAGAGTTAGCAATTGAATTCCCCATTCCTTCTATAATACTTCAAGTTACTGTCAAGGCCGTGAAAGAATCATAAGTAAATACACTTAATTAATATTTTGGGCAACAAGATGTAAGTATGCACAGAAATCCTTTACTTGATAATCAGTGGGGAGATAATAGATCATTGAAATATTTATTGTTTTGAAAAGTTCTTTTTATACTTGATATAACAGAAACTGTTTTAAAATCAAAGTGCATTTAATCTATCTGTCAAACCTTTTCGTCCCACTAATTGGCTGCATGGACGCATCATCAATCCAGTATTTCATTAGTGTTGCTGTATAGCCTATACCAGCTGATTTAGGCACCCTCACATTTTTGTGTATGCCCCATACTTCTGACATCTGGGATGATCAATGTTCTTGCAAACAATGTAAATAGTGGTTAGAGCTCAAGG
This sequence comes from Melospiza georgiana, assembly GCF_028018845.1. Lineage (NCBI taxonomy): Eukaryota > Metazoa > Chordata > Aves > Passeriformes > Passerellidae > Melospiza > Melospiza georgiana. The sequence continues at coordinate 58,836,093 of NC_080465.1, read as the reverse complement.
AACCTCCCATTTTCTGCAAAAGAGTGCAGATCTCTGGGAAATGCTGAGGATGCACATGAAGTTCCATGGAAATTAGCTTGCAAATAAATTAAATTGAAAAAAAAGCCTTTCTGGTCTGTTTCTGAGAGAGAGGGAGTAACTGGAAATTCAAGAGTTCAAAAAGTAGTATGTTAATGTTCACCAGAAGAGCAATGGGGAAAGAATTTGAAGGAAGTGTAACAGGAAGGAATTTGAGCAAACTCACAGCAATAGCACCTAACGCCACAGTAATCATGGAGAAAGTCTACCAAGTCTAGTTACTTATTATGTGTGAACAGCATTACCACAACCAAAGAAATTTGTGTTGAAATACATGCCCAGACTTTCTTTTTATTTCAGCAATATTGCATAGTTATGAATGAAAACTTTCTGCAGAAACACAGTGAAGGATGATAGTTTACATTTTTTCCATGTAATAACAGAGGTATCATGTGACATAGTCATTAACAAAAAGGGGCCACAGACATCTTGTCTTTAATCATAAGATAAAACTGAAAGAATCCAGTTGTTGTTATATGATTGTTGTTGGCAAATATAAACTGTTGCTGGTAAGCCATACAATCATTATTGTAAATATTAAAGCAAATGCTCTGGAGGGAACACGTAAAATACATTATTGTGAATTTGTTTTCTCTCCCAGATCAGCTCATAATTTCTTACAGAAATAAAAATTTTAAAACTTTTCAGCCATATGGTAGTCACTATCATTGCTGTTTTTCAAGATTTTTCTTGATGTGCTTTCTTTACCTCTTTATTCTTTTTGCTCTTTATTCTTTTTGCTCTTTATTCAGTAACTAAGAATTAGAGAAGAAGTCTATGAAAAGCTTGTCATGGCAGATAGTGCTTAAGAGGATATTGTTTTATCTGTTTAAGAAATCAGATTGTCCATTTGAAGGTAGAATGATCTGAGATTCATGAAAATTTAAGCACATAGCAAACGGACTGTAGAAGCTGAAAGTATTAATTACTATGAAGACAAACTGATTTATAATTGTGAACCACTTCACATTAGATATACTAAAGCAATAACTGTACCTTCTTTAATATTAGTGATATTCTCATTGAAAGTGATTTTTAGTCAATTGACTTTTGTTGAGCCAAATATTTTGGGCTACATTTTTATTTTATATTTTATTTTAAAAAAGTGCCATTAAATATATCCTATAGCTTGAAGAAGACTCCTGTTTATGAAGGTTCAAGTATGTTAATTCTCATATGTGTTTAAATACAGTTTTTTTCTTTTATTTTTTGAAACTTCAATTCTCTAATCATTAAAAATACTATTTAAGAAAGTAATGCTAATGTAAAAGGAAAGTGTTCTCGATAGATTCTCTTAGGAGTTACTGTTTCCACTGCAACAAAATGTACTGTGAGCCTGCTCCAGTTTATAAGAGAATAATTCAGTAGCATTTTGCAATGGTTTGGACTGTGTCTAACATCTTTTTTCAATGAGTTTTCAATAATAAAATAAGCTGTAATGTGTTGGCTCGTGGCAATATTTCACTAAGTGTATGTTGTGGCAAATGAACTTACAGCAAAGTATTGAAACAGGAAAAGGGTGAATTTTACAGGGTTTGCTTTATTAGCAACAATTTTCATCTAGGTTCACTGGCCACATGGGGATCCATCTGCTGAAATTAGTCTTTGAAGGGTAAAGCTACAGCCCAGCCTGTCTAGCTGTATTAAGGTAACAGACTACAAAAAGGGCTGGAGCAAGAAATTTCCACTTCAGGGCTGGTGAACAGTAAAAGAATGTGTCTGCTGTTGGCAGTATCAATCCTTCATCTCTTGACATGTCATATAAAGTCTGTACAGCAAAATGAATGTGTCAGTGTAGCACAGCACTGCTGGTTTAGCACAGTGAAGTACTGCGGCGAGATTCTGTGAGTACTGGTATTCAGGAAACTAATTCCTCCAGGATACCTGGCTCCATATTCAACTTGCAGGTGCATAGTGACACCTTGCTGATTCTTCTTCAATTTAGTTGGTGTTCCTGCTAGCTAGAGAAAGCTGGCACAAGTGTCCTGCTTGCACCTTTCTATTGCTAGCAAGGAAGTTCCTTTGAAAATTTGTCCCAGGACCCTAGAGGAGCTTGGATTTGCCTAAGGATTTACTTAATCCTACTTGCAGTTTTCTTTGAGGCCTCAGAAGTAGTAATGCCTTAATTTTTTGCCTTAGAAAATAAATTATGTATAACTTAAAATGCATTAAGATTTTAAATGCCAATGAATCCTGAATCTTGTTATTTGCACAGTGTTCTTGTTTTCCTTTACAATAGAGAGAAAGATCTCACTCCTTCAATGTCATCAATACAAGTAACATAGCCCCTGAAAATGTTACAAGTCTTTGTTTAGTGTCACTACAGTTATTATGGACTTCGAAATGACCTAAATTCTACAGGAAGTACTGGTGAGATTGCTTGCAGATCTCCTAGTGTGTCAGAAGTATTCTCTGTAGGGCTTCAGTACAATATAAAGGAAAGTAAGTATTGCTAAAACAAGCCAAAACCAAAACCAAGAGTTAAAACAAAAAAGGTAACTAAGAAAAGACAAGTTAAAAAAGAACCTATGTTCAGAAAATAAATGCACTGTATTTTAAGATCTGCACATCCTAGCAGAGATAGAAAATTCAGACAGGAACCGGGAAGCAAAATCACCATCAGTGAAGCTGTGATGAATTCTTTCCAGGTTTTACAACTGCACTCTGTAAAGAACCCTAAAGCAAGAAGAATTATATATATATATAGATGGAACAACTCATCCACCCCCACGTGAATTCATCCTTAATAATCCACTGAAACTCATAAAACATAAACCACATCAATCCCCCTCAGCACATAACTAGTTATTAAATGCAAACCCCAATATACCATAAAGCTCAAAAGAAAATGGGAAAATGACACTAGCAATGTACTGTGAATGTGAATGTTATAACATATGGAGGACAAGTTTATAAAACAGCAAGACATGCAGATCTAAAATTAACACACTTCAAACTCCTGTGGAGATCATACTGGACTTCAGAAAAGGGATACTAATTATGTTTGAGAGATTCTTGTGAATCTTGGGTACATAAATAATAAGCAGCATGTTCCTGCAGTGCACTTAAAGGTCCTGATTTTGGTGACACTGCAGTTTAAATTCAGTGGAAAATGCCTGCTTTCCTGCTGTTCCTTTCTCTTTGTGCTTTGCTACTTTGGGAGAAGCTCTTTATTCCCTGTTGAGCAGATGACTCCCTGGGGACATGTTCCCTAGAACAAGAAAACTACTCCTCTGCAACAACTTATTGTGAAAACAGTAAGATTAATATGTTTGTTTTTAGAGATTTTTAATCCTTGGTTGGCAGATACTACTGTTGTCTTGTAATGGTGAATGGAAAAAACACTTTGTACAATAGTACAAATCATAGCATCTGATTTGTAACATACATAATGTTACAGCTCACATTCATTTGAAAATTTAAATAGCTACTCAAAAAATAAACAAAAAAAACTCAAAAGCCCCAAACCAAACCAACTAACAAACAAAAAACAACCCACACAAAATTAACACAAACCTCCTGACAGATGCTCTTCCAGGAAATCTACAACTTCGTTTGTCATTTTGAATGGCCTTTTCTCACAGTGGCAGCAAGCTCCATTCTAATCTAGGGGATGCTCAGACATTTTGCACACTGAAGTCTGAACTGAAATGTCCTCAAATATTCTTTGCCTGCTCTCATGCAATTTCTGTTCCTGTGGGCAAACTGTCTTCCCTAAATTGTGTGAACAGTTTCATAAAAGTGTACTTAACTTTCATGGCTGTATAGGGTGTTCCTGGTAAGTTCCACAAAAATGACAACTCCCACACTCAAACTTGTTTTGAATTAAAAGAAGCAGAGAGTTTCATAAGTATTACAGTTGTGGCAAATAACAATTTACTAGAGTTCAGTTACGTAGCTGTTAAGAGTGTGCACTGTTCCCTTAGCCTTATAACGAAGGTCAGCAGGGTAGCAAAACCACATGATAAATTTTAGCCACAGTCAGTTTGTGTGCTGGCCATATTCTGGTTTCCCCTACTATTTTTCTGAACAGCATGAGTGAACTATTTGGAGCAACACCCAAACACCCACACCCGGTAGTCCAAAGAGCTAACTAGAGTGGAACATTTTGTTCTTGTGTTTGCAGGGAGGCAAACAGCAAGAGCACAAGGCCTTGCCACATCTCCTTCTTCACAACAAGACTTGTTCACAGGTCTTGAAACAAGAACAGTTTCCTTCTTGCTGCATACAGAGCCCTGGTACTGCAGGCTGGATTTCAGTGCTTGCATGCTGCTGCCTCTTTCATACGTGCTTAGTTTAGCTTCTAACTAGTCTCTCAGTTGCTGAGCAGCTGTTGTTTACTTTTGTAAACTGAAAATTGTACCTTCAGTGCATTTTTGCTAAGGCAAATCAGTACTTCAGTTTTAGACAATTATCAGTTCAGAAATTCTTTTTCAGATACTTAAACAAATTACTTACATCAGTTTTACAAACTTGTTAGTTTGCATTGGATCCAAGTTACTGAGATATGGAAAAAACCATTGTTTAAAAGACTTTTCCTTTCAAAAACAAATGCTCTTGGTTGACCTGAGATTTTGAGAGTTATTAGCAAGAGTTAAGGCCAGTGTTATTTTAATTCAGTCACACGCTTAAACCATTCATATCACCACTTGCAACATCATTTTTGTAGGAGAAGGCTGATTGGATGCTCAATATAAGTGAGCATCCCTTGAAAATTTCACATTCCTTTCATTACATTCACCTGGATTTATTTATAATTTAGGGTAGTCTTCCTGAACTGGTTACATAGTGATTGATTTTAAGAGTGGCACTTCATTTTCTTATTTTTAGAAATGCTCCAAGACAAAAAGAAATGTTTATTTCAACCAAAACTGATTATTTCCTTCAGTAAAAAAATTCTCAACAAATTAGATTTGCTAACATAAACCTATTTTGTTTCTTCAGCCAACTGGAAAATCAATGAATCAAGCAGAATGTCTTTAATTTAGCTGAAAGGGGTTGAATAGCACCCACTCACCAAAAGTATAAATGATATTTCTTTAGTACCCTAAACTTTTGCTAATGTACTGGCAGTCATTGTAAAAGTCAGCTTCTTTGATTCCCCAGTGTTAAATATTATCCTATACATTTTGTCACATTTTTTCTAATATTTCTAATAAAGTAAAATGATATGTGAGGAAAATCTAAGCAGAACCATCTGGTGTATTCACTGTTACCTAACTGGTGTATTAACTGTTATATCTGAAAGTATCTGGTACAGACAACATTTTAGAGCGGACTTCAAATTAATCCACAATAATGTATTAAAAGAATTATATTGTCTGTTACAAAGTCAGTGTAGTTAAGATGGTCTGTCAAGAAGCCAGCTGGAAAACTTAGACTTAAAAGGAAGGAATATCCAACACCAATGGCAGAATATAGAGAAAAAACGTACATACACATACAAACCCCACCACACTCCTTGCAAATGCAGACAGCAGACCCGTAACAGGGAGGGACATGGAACATGGCTCTTTGCCATACTGCATATGATCTCACAACTTCACCTTAAAATTCCCAGAAACCAGAACTGTCTTATACTGAGTTGGCAGGGTTAGGTGATCATTTGATACCAGTACAGTCTAGTTGTTCCTGAGTTGCAACACCTCTCTGAGCTGCTCCTAAGGAGGAGCAATTAAGGGTCACTACTTTCTTAGGTCAGTGCCTAAGTTCAACTAGAATAACCCACTTTTCTAGATAACAGAATTTTACTGGTCTTTGCACAGCTTTATACTCTTTTCAATTAGTATATGCTTTATTAAATTATCAAAATAAAGTTCAAAAATAGTGCCTTTTTATGATCAAGATATTTTAGTCCTGCTTTGCTGTCAATAAAATTAAAGCCCAGGAGGGTTCATCCTGAGATAGGAGATTACAATCCAAATACATTTTCAGGCTTCTCTCGCATAAGTTAAAAATCACCTTCAGATTATACATGCTGATTCAAAATGGCAGGAATTTACTGAATCAAGCTTATCCTTATGGGGACAAAGTTATCCATGTTGTATATTTGCAGGAAGAGAACTTTAATATGTAGAGAGGTGCTGCAGAAATCATAACCAAGGACATCCCACGTAGAACAGAATAATTTGCATTTGGTAACAAAACAAGGACAAATAATGAAGCTGTAAATCCTTCGAGAAGGACATTTCTTTTCTTTGTTCAAGGATAAAAGGTCTGATTCCTCATGCACAAGCTCACCACTGAGCCCAAAATCATGAAATGGAAGAAACCCTATGTTCTATTGACTTCTTATTTCTTTCACCTCACCCTCTTGCAAAGAACATAAAAATCCTTTTTTTTTTTTATTAGAGCAACTTCATCCACATTTAGAGACTTGGTCTGACAAGTTGTGCTTTGTTACAAGAAGAAACACTGAGAGTAATAAAAGGGCATCAGGGGTTCATTCCCTTTGTGTACAGGTCCTTGTGATGACAGAACACAAGAGCAGTCTTGGAGTGCTGCCAGGGGAGGATTGGCAGTTACAACCATAGCAGCTGCATCTTGAGGAACCATGGAACCACTCATAACTCACACCAAATAAGAGAAAAATGGGTAGCCGACCTGGCACCTTGTGTAAAGGGGGCACAAGATCTTTCATCCTTCTTTCTTCATTTGCCACAAACCTCTGCTCACCTCTGGGATGACCTGTAGATTCTGGGTGCACAGGTAAGTTTCCTTCCCTGCACGTGGAAACGCAAAGTGGTTTTACTGCAGGTGAAACTGATGTGGCCAAATATTATCAGTGGTCTCACGTGATTTGGGCTGTTCAGCAAAGACTGGCTGCTGCAGTAAGAGGCAGACACAGGAGTTATAATGTGCAATTCTGGACAGCTTTTTTTAAAGATGCGCTTCAGCAAGTGTCTACAGCATCCTGCAATATGACTAAAGGATTTCTAGCTATGGCATGGCATATAATGCATCATCAGGATTAGATCCTTAGTATTCTCTTCATGACCAAGCAGTTTCTAAGATGTTACATAAATTCAAAATAAACATTTGTCAAAGTAGTCTACAAGCAATTTCAGCATTTATACCTCTACAGAGTAGTTGAGGACCTTATGCCACCCCAAATATTATTTAAGATGATTTGTAAGTTTATGTCATTTGAAAAATCTGAGGTGATTTAGGCAATTATGGCACCAGAGGACTTAATGTGCCTTAAAACCATACACTACTCTGAGAGTTTTATGCAATTTAAGCACTTATGCCATCATAAAGCAGTTTAAGTGCTTAGATTATCTTGAGTGTTTAAGATGATGTGTTAAGTTCACACTACATCATCTAGGATGATGTGAATACTAAATCCTTTGTCAGAATACTGTTTGATCAAAATTTGTAAATTACTTGAACTTTTTTTAAAGTGAAACTTTACCTTATAACTAGACACATCTGCACAGAAATTATACAAAAGCTTTTACATTATTGTTATTACAGATTTAGTTCAATCCAACACTAGCACATTACCACTGCTGATCAGCACTGTTCTCTAAGAATACAACACAGGCCTCATTTTTTAAACACAGCAAGATTTCTGAAATCAGGAACCTAGCTGGTAGTGAACCTTTTGAATTGATAATAATAAAATTTCCAGCATTGGTTATAAAAATCAGCAGATAAAACCTCCTAACTACTTTTGTATACATAAAAATGATAAAGTCTGTAATACATATATCTTCTGAAATATGTCCACCTCTGGTTTGAATGGAAATATTAAATTTTAGGCACACAAAAATAGATTTTTTTTTTCATGGAAAGAATGTGTGCTTTAGAAATCATTCATGTCCAGTAATCTGAGTCAGCATGGAATGCTATTACATAGCAGTCTCTCCCTGTTGCCATCAAAGTAATGAACTTTCATGCAAAAAAATGTTATTAAAGTAGGCTTACCTTATTTTCAGGTTGTACAGATGCAAAAGTTGCTATAATTAATTCTTTTGTCTGTGTATGACTTCTGGATATTCAATGTGTTTTCATTGCCCTCTGCATCAGATGTGTAAGGACCCCTGTAAAATTTGAACTGTCTTCTACTCAGATCTTACTAGGCAAAAAAATGACTTCAAATAAAAGCCTAAAATCTCCTCTGTTTGTCCACCTTCTTGGCCACATCATAATGGAATACAAAAAAATGGCCTTGATGAAGAGAGATCTTTCAGTTGTCTTAGTGACTCTATGTGGTAGGAGTGGCAAATATTAAAATAGTACAGAAAGCTTGTATTATTTATGCAGTTACTTGAAACCTACTAAGAATCTTGCGGGATTACTTAGAATATTTCAGTCTCTAATCTTACTCACTTGTTTCCAAACTTCCTAAATGAGGCATTTTCTTTTGTCTTTGTATTCAGAGTTTGTTTTATTTGTTAGCATCTAGATACAATTCTGACTAATATAATGATACTTGTTCAGGCCCTAGTTTTCAAGGAAAGACAAGTGCCTAAAAAATCCCCTTTGATCTAGTACGCAAGCTACTAAGCCAGCTGGGAAAAGCTGGCCTCACTGAAGCACCCATTACAAAAAGGAATCTGATGCTGTTTCCTCATTCATTCACTGATTTTTTCTCACTAACTCCCACAAATTCTCAGATCTTTGTAACAGTAAGGTAAATACATACCATGCAAGATTGCCTTATTATGCTTTATTTTTTATATATGCTAATGAAACAAAATCACTCTAGCAAAGAGCAGAATATTTACAACTCTCATAGCTAAACAATAACTGTGTCAGTTTTTGTCATTGAGAGTCATGAGCAAGATTTGAAGTCTTACTGGCAAAAATGCATTTCTGCATATATAGAAAGATCTGACCAGATTAAAAATTCTGTCCCTAATAAAATAATATGGGATGTACTCTAAGCAGACCTAAATGGTATTGATGCGGGAGAGAAATATCAGTGTACTACTCCACAATTGTGCAGATCTGTTCAGCGTCCTTTAAAGGAGCAGCTTAGTGAATAGCTTCAGGTAGTTAAACATTAAAGGACATTCCATGGGATTCAGCGTTATTCTTTAATTATTTTAAAGACAATAGTGGGGAAAAGAAAAGCAATGCTGAGCTAATCACAATCTTATTCTAGTGTCCTGGGAAGACATAATTTGTGAGTTTCCCAAAAAGGATGACATAGCTGTCATGGGCTCATGATTCCCACAATGCATTTCTTTTTCTCTTCATTAATCTGTCACTAATTTAATCTGTGAACGTTGTGTCATAATCATATCTTACATTTCTCTCCATTAATGTGGAACAAATTGCATTTTTTTTTTTCTTTTAGAAGGACTTATCTCTTATTTCTGTTGATAGCAAGTTCATAAGGTAGAGATCTCAGTCCTTCCGGTCTCCTCCTCTAACTTATACCACGTTCTTGAAAACATAGAAAAAAAATTATACAGAAAATACTAGGAGAACTATATTATCCTTCTTCACACATATTGGAAGGATTCTAATTCTGGATTTTAGGAAAATAATCTATTTTCTTTCATGACACTGTTCCTTTCACAGCTGTACTTAAACCTGTTTTGTGAAAAAAGAAAAACAAAGCAAAACAAAAAAAGACTATTCATACTGAAAATTAAATCCTGAAAAAGTATATGATCTCAGGTAACAAAAATAAAGATCTTTAGCTTGGTACAGAACTAATATTGTTAAAGCTACAATGAAGCCACTTCTGAGACCTGATGGCTCAAAAGATTAATAATGTCAGACAGTTTAGCACATGTAAATCTTTTCATATTCATTGGCAGTTGTCCAAATTGTTACCATCTGATGACTGCTTCCCATTTGAATATAATGGTATTGGTGGTCTCAGTTCCCATTTCAGGAGGCCCTGATCCACTTCACAAAATGTAACTACATTTGACACTGGATGATGAAAGAGTCAATCCTAACTATTTAAACAGCCTGAATATGTTCTCACTCCTAAAAATACCAAATTTAGGCATGTGTTATTCATTACCAGGATGCAGAATCACCAACTATACTAAGGTTTTGCTGGTATAAGGTCGTCTAATCTCTGTGGCCACTACTCTAAAACTGAAATATTACCTAAAATGCAGCAGTGAATTTATCATAGAGTAATAATATTTATGCCCTTCTAAAGTAATGAGGCTAACATATTAAATATATTCTTCAGACACTCACTTAGACTTGATTCCATTGATTTATTTCTGATTTGTGATCTTCAAGCTCATTTTGCGATTACAAGGAGTGAATCTGGCCATCCCCAAAATATTAAAGTGATTAATAACTTTGGATGTTATTAATGACAGAAATTTTAACTGTACCTCAATCTATAGTTTACTTCCTGATTTGTTTAGTTACCTAGGCCTGTCTTGAGTAATCCTGGGGTGCTGTGTTATGTTTACATTACTTCAGTGAAATTGAAGGAGATCAGTATGTTGAAGCAGCTGGTGCCTGCCCCAACAACTACATTATTTACAGTTCAGGGCCTTTTCTTCAGACACATTTAGTCTGGCCTCCTGGTACAACACACCATGTAAGTGTAGCAAAAAAAAAAAAAAACAGTCAAATCCTCAAATGACAGTGAAACACTGGAACACATCTGGTGCACACCTGGAGCAAGGCTTGCAGTTTCAGGGGTTTCTTTAAGAAATTACTTCAGGCACACCAAAGTTTTGTGAATTGAAACAACTCTCAGTAACTAGAAATGATTGAGAGATTCACTTCAAAATGCACTACAGCTCCAAATAAAATGCTAAGTCTGAGGGAACTAACATTGATTTCGTTCACGTCTCCAAGGTGGATACTGACAGATTTAAGTGATGCAACCAGCAACACCAACATATAGCTTTGTGCATTCTGAAGTTCCTGCACAAAAAGTAGTTTTTATCTTCTTCTTTAGGCAGTCAGCCATCAAAAGAGAAATTCCATACATCTGTTCACTATAAGCTTGTGAGCTGCTTTATCCCCAAACACTTCCTCACAGGGTATACAACCAATCATTAACGTTTTACTTTCCTTTTGAACAGGACTTAGATGTTCTGAAGAGTTTTTTTTCCTATTACTCTAAAATCTCTCATGGTAACTGTGCCCCCAGGGTAAATGTCTCCTGTTCCTGTGTTCCTTTTGTTTTCAGTGTGCAAAGCTACAGAGGAAGCTGTACGTTCAGCATAGTTTTAAAAAGTTGTACACAAACAATGTTTGCTTTTTATTTGGCATTGAAGGTAGTTGAAAGTTCAATTCTGAAACTGAAACCTGAGAGCTGTAATTCACTGTTAGTAGATCATGCCGTCCAGAAGGACTTTTTTTCTGAAAGGTGATTAAGCAAACAAAATATTCTTATTAAAGATATTTTCTAAACTTTATATGATTCAACCTTGTTAAAGCTAGTATGATAACAATAATATATTTTTTTTCCTGATTTATTCATTACAATTTTTAAGTTCAAAATAAAGTTGTCTTCCACAGCAGAATACTAGTAAAGTTTTATATCCACTCTGTATCATCATCATCAAGAGATATTTTTTAAAAAACAGCATTTCATTGCTGTCACTGCAGTTTTGCAGTAGTCTGTTTCTGACCTGAAAGTTTAGATAGGTAGCTGGGCTGGATCATATTTTGCATTACTGTGACTTATCTATTTATACAAGGGATAAATGAATACATATCTCTTATACCTCTTGACACATTTGTAGCTGCTGGTTGATGTTTTATTGAAGACGGGAATATCAGTATATAAATTAGAGGCACATAAGAAAAACTGGATGTATCTATCCATATCTCCACATCCACAGTCAGAATATATCAGCAGATGCGGTACAGGAAGCTGTCAACATGATGAGATGAAAAAAGAATAGGATAAACAAGAATTTTCTATGTAACATATTTGTTAGGGACCATGGATGACTAATGATAACACCAGCAGTAGAAGACAGTTCCAGAACTTCATCTGCTTGCCACACCAGTCCTCTAACACAGAAGGGTAATGGGCTTTCCACTGGAAAAAGTGGAACTACGTTGTGATCATTGATGAACCCTGCTTTTGTACCTGACATTATCTCAGAGAGGCACCTGGAGTTAGTTTGCCTCCTTCCTTGCCCTTCCTATTTTGCCGATGAACAACATGACCTTCTAGATCTAGGGCAGAAAAAAAATCCCTCACTTTACTTAAGATTGCTATAAATCTGTCAGTATCAGACATAACTTCTGTTTACATCTGCCCTTGCCTCAAAAACAAAAACTTGGTTATTTTTAAAACTTCCTCCTCTGTTTTTCTGGTTTACTTATATATGTTTTCAAATTTCCTGTTTTATTTATTGTAACTATACTGCCACTGGCAGCATCTGTAATTGATAGATTAATAATATGAACTGTGGAAACACTAAGACAATTTTCACTTCCTTTTAGTACACAACTTTCTATACATTTGACTTTCATTAGACTTAAGAGTCATAGAGAATTGTTAAGGTTGAAGAAATCTTTCCTAATATCTTTCCTAGACCTCTGACATAACTTGACACTATTTTCTCTTGTCTTTTTGCTAATTGCCTGGGAGAAGAGCCCAACCTCTGCCTCACTACACCCTCCTTCCAGGTAGATGTAAAATGCAACAAGGCCTCCTTTTCTCCAATCTGAACACCCTGAACACCCCTAGCTCCCTTAGCTGCTCCTCACCAGACCTGGGCTCCATACCTCTCTCCAGCTCTGTTCCCTCCTCTGGACATGCTCCAGCCCCTCCTGAATGTCCTTCCTGAATGGAAGGGCTCAGACTGGACACAATGCTTGAGCTGTGGTCTCGCCCACTACGGGGGTGCGGTCACTGCCCTGTCCCTGCTGCCCCTCTGTTGCTGACACAGGCCAGATGCTCTTGGCCTTTTTGGCCACCTGGGCACAGCTGGCTCATGTTCAGCTGCTGTCTGCCAGAACCCCCAGGTCCTTTTCCACCAGGCAGTTTTGCAGACACTCTGCCCCAGCCTTTAGCACTGCAGAGGTTGTTGTGACCCAAGGGCAGGACCCAGTACTTGGCCTTGTTGAACCTCACTCGTTTGGCCTTGCACCACATGTCCAAGTTGTCCACATTCCTCTGTAGAACCTTCCGTCCTCCAGCTTGGTGTCATTTGCAAACTTACTTAATGTACACTCAATTCCCTTGTCCAGATGACAGGTATGAAACAGAGTTGGCCATTCAGCCATTAAAGAAGACTGAGCTCTTGGAAACACTACTGGAAGCCAGCCAACAGCTGAGTGTAACTCCATTCACCACCACTCTCTGGGCCTGGCCATCCAGCCAGTTCTTTACCTGCAAAATGTCCATCAATCGACACAACAAACAGCCAGTTTCTCCAGCAGAATGATGTGGGAAATGGTGTCAAAGACTTCACAAAAGTTCACAGTCAGAACAACGCCCATACTCTTTCTCCCATCCATTAAGCAGGTCATTGTGTCATTGCTTGGTTGGCCAAGCAAGACCTGCCTTTCCTAAACTCATGTTGGCCAGGCCTGATCCTTCTGGTTGTTCTGTGTGTGTTGAATGATGGCACTTGAGATGATCTGCTCCATGCTGTTCCTCCGAATTGAGGTCAAGCTGACAGGCTTGAAGGTCCCCAGATCATCCTTCCTAGTCATTCTTATAGATGGGTGTAACATTTGAAAAATTCTGGTTGGGACCGCCCTGCTATACCAGACTACTGGTAAATGAGTGGAAGTGGGTTTGTTTTATTTAAATAGTGCTGGCTTTTCAAATAAAGATAAGCATCATCACTTTGATATCCAAGAAAGACCATCATCCTGTAAGTCTGCATTTTTTTATGAAAGCATCCTGTCCATTTAAGTTAGCATATTTACTTAAACGGAAATCTGGATTTAAAATACAGTAGTGTTCTCAAGCCCGAAGTCAGTTTTCCACTTTCTCTGCCTCTTTCTATGGCTGAACAACTGATTCTGAATAGAGGAACAGTGCAAAGCTTGAAATGCCTTCACTTCCAGATTTACAGACCTCTAGCAGAGGCTTTGTAAAGACCTGACTGGAGACCAAAAAAGACAAACTATTCTGTCTAAGCACCTCTGTCTTGCAATGACAAATAAAGAATCTCCATTGACACAGACATAGGATGATAGACAATGGCATCCTGCTCTTTTGCTTTGTAATGAACTGGTTTAACACGGAAGACCAAAGGAAAAAAGCCTCCACGAATAAAATGGACTGGATCCAGAAAAGTTTGAAATATACCCAACAAACATGATTAAAACAAAACGAGGTTAGATGTTGGTGCAAAAAAATTTACATATTTTATTTCATAGTAAAAGAGGCAAAGACAAAGAAATATAAAGAGAGAAAAAAAATTAAAAGAAAAAGAAAAAGAAAAAGAAAAAGAAAAAGAAAAAGAAAAAGAAAAAGAAAAAGAAAAAGAAAAAGAAAAAGAAAAAGAAAAAGAAAAAGAAAAAAGGAGACAGGAAAGAGAAAAAGGAAAGAAGGGAAAAAGAAAAAAAGAGAGAAAAAAGACAAAAAGTGGGAAAAAAAAGAAAAAATTAAAAAGAGGTGTGCATGGGGGCTTAGGGAACAGGGAGAGAGTGACATGGGTTAGGTGGAAACACATCACCGTGCTGAGGGTCCCAAAGACGTCTCGTTGCTCCCCTCCATCTGGTTTTCTTGGTGGCAAGAGTCCCCTGCACCCCACTGCAACGAAAATTCTGTGGATTAAAACACATTTGGGCCAGGTGGCAACACCCAGCTGCCTCCTTTGAGGAGGCCAAGTTTGACACTGTCCCTTGCAGCACTGTGGATCTCTTGGATCATTTGCAGTGCTCTGGTGCAGGATCTGGGGACCCTTTTGGGGGGCAGGCCTTTGATGGGCCGTGACACCCCCTCCGCTGTCCTTCATGTGGATGTGGCTTTTCCTGGGGTGAAGGTGCCTCAGAGCTGAGCTGGTCTGCAGTGCAGAGGATGGTGTTAGCTGCCCGGGACCAGAGACTTTTTCACCACACACCCAAAACCCTCTCCTTTCCCCACCCTCTGGTGTGAGGGTCTGTTCAATCCCGGCAGCTGATAGCCCTGGGGTGTGGTCTCCACCCCAAAGGTGCTCAGCTTGATCCCTCTGTGAATTTATTCTTCTCCCCCAGCCCAGGCCTGAGTCACCTTATCTCCATCAGGGAGCAGTTCAGGGCCTCAGTCAGAGGGCCTATTCAGGGTGTAGTAGTTTCTCTGCAGTTTTTGTAATACAGTTTTGCTAGAATAGGCCAAATATCTTCATGAAGATATTTAAGCCATAAATTATAACATTCAGTCTCTGACATTTTTACTGGATCACTTGTTCTGTTTCTGGTTTATCACAGCTGCACAACACTCCTTCAAAGTACTCTCACTCCTTGCTACCAACTCGAGTCCACACCAAACAGCATTGAATTGACAGGTCTTTCATAGCATGAAAGAGGATGAAAACGCATGAAGATACTAGATAAAACTCAGCTTTGTTTTTTTTCTACAAAACTGTATGAAAACTATGATAAAAATCTATGAGCAGAAAAGGACCTGGTATAAAACTGTGTCAATAATTTTGTTAATTATCTGTTATGTGCAGTAGTCTGTGGTTATGTCCTGTTTTTTGTAACATGGTGTTCTCAGGGAAATTAATTATGCCATGATTTTCATGTGCTGAACCTAGATGTATTGGCTTGCCTCTTGTTCTTTGTTTAACTAGTACTGCGGATGTACTTTCATTCAGAAACTCTCTGCAGAACTCATGAATAGGAACAGTAAACCCTTAATTGCTTTTCTTGATGAAATAGAATAAGGAGAATTTATTTTTCTATTCTTCTAAACTAAAAGAAATAAAAATCCTTCCTAACAAAGACTTGTTATCCCAGTATTTAGAGTTTTCGTTTAATGAAAGGATTCTTTGTTGTCTTCTTTTTTCATATGCCATTGAAAAATCTGTGTTTAAATACTGGTCTGACAGATCTCTTTGTACTGTACAGTATTTGTCATTCCAGATATCCTTAGAACCACAAAACAATAGGGAAGATTAATTTATTGATCTACAGATGAAAAATTAATAGTGTTTTCTAAGCAATTTTTTTTTCAAATACTGACATATGTTATATGAAGACACGTTGGACATCAGAAATAAATTTTCTTAATTGGTTCAATTTTTATCAATTTGCAAAATTTTATAAAGCTGTCCATAAGATACAAAATTCTGAGAAAACGAGATTCATTAACCTAAATTATTAGCCTTATACACAAGTGTAGGTATTGCTGAACTTCTTTTCATGTTCTGGTGGACATTTAGAGGTAAGCAATATTCCTGTAGAAAGCTTGAGTAAAAAATGCCTCCGGAAGTAAAGCCGGATATATAATGGACTGTGTTGATAGGGATCTCATTTCACGGAGCAGTTCTCCGTACGTAGAACTGTAAAGATAAAAGGTATTTCCTGACTGTTTGCCATTGTAATTACACTATTACACTAACACTATAGTGTTAGAGAACACACTGTGGCTAATTGTCCAAAATTTAATGCATAATAGGCAGGAAATTAATCAGTTATCTAGTGTTTCAATCACAAGGGAAGCAGTGTTCTTCAGGCTACGTTTCTGACATGCTTGACCTTGTGACTATAATATCACTTTGGGCCACATTCCTGCATATATCAGGACTGGCCCACAAGATGATAGATAGTCTTGGTATCTTCCTTCTTAGATTAAAAAATAAACCATTGTTTAAGGGGGAGATCTGGGAGAGAAATAACTTTAGCACTGTGGTGAGTTTCCCAGCATTAAATTTGTGAACACTTCAGATTCCACTTTCCTAAAAGAATCAGCTGCAATTTGTAGTAGGACATAGAATTCACATATGCACACATGACAGGCAAACATAAAAGTGTTTTAGATTTTGTCCTGACAAACTAATTCAGTGACAGTGTCTGATATTTCATTGAATGGCATTTACTAATGCTTATAATTACAGTTTTAATGACAGGAAGATAAAATGTTACTTTACCTTGTTTGTAGCCCAGTTTTTCCAGGCAGTTCCACCTTTTCAATCCAGTTCGTCTCATGCTAAGTCAGTATGAGAAAAATAATCAGTTCAGAAGGGAGAAAATGGAAAGGACACTTAGCAAGGTCTCTTTCTCTTTTGTACAGCCAATGTTTTGTAAGTTTGAAGGTTTTATTTTTATAAGGTTTTTTTAACTGAGGAATATGTAAGTCCACCTTCTCTTGTTACTACTTTAATCTTTACCACTGATTACCTCTGAAAAACAGAGTAATGTCTCAACTAAGAGATTACACCAGATTGGACATAGCATCAGAGGGTGAACATTAACCCAAATAAAACTCCCTTTTATTCTAGTATCTCTATTAATAAAAACCTGAAAGAAGTGGATGTACATAAAAGCTCGGTAACTCAATGAACTTTTTCAAATAAGTAACATTTTGACTGTATTCTGCACCAAAATCTTGAACTTCAACAGAAGGAACTGATTTTTCAGAGTGTAACAAGCAAGTAGCAGATTTTTAAAAATCTGAATAGTTGCCATATATATGCAATTCTAATGATAATTGTCCTTTTTAGAACATGACTGCAACTCTTCATGTGCCCTAGACTTTTTTTCATGAAGAAGTGAATTGCAGTGCTTCAATTATCCCCATTATCCCCGCCAAACAGAAAATCAGTTGAAATACACTGACAAGAACTCTAATACACTTTCTCTTATCAAAGCACTGGAAGGCCTTTTTAAAGTGACCACTTTTTGAAGCTTGGAAGAAGTGTTTTCTCAGGAATAACTGAGTTGTTCTCAGGAGCACACTGTACTCTGTCCTGAGCTGTCTAGGATGTTAGATTTTAAACACCTACAATCCTACAAAATGAAGGCAGGTAAAGTTACCAGCAAGGGACAGATATTTTGTCTCTATATCAGTCATACAGATTCCTCTCAACTGATTTATTTCTTTCTAAGATACATATTGGCCACTCTTGCTCCCAACTTTTATTCCCTCTTGTCTTGGTTTGAAAGGCAGAAGCCTCCCTTGGAATGGAGAATGTAAACCCCCTAACTTTCTAATTTTGAAATTAAGGGGCTCTCAGGCAAAGACATGAGAATAGGGATAACAGTTCTTTACAAGTGTGTCTAACAAGGCAAACAAACAACAATAACCATAGCACAAACAACAACCACAACCAGACCCGGGTGACGGGGCCCTTCTGGGCCGCAGGCGCTTTCCCCTTTGGGGCAGTTCCGGTCACGGCCGGCAGGGGCGCTGGTGGCTCCCGGTGGGCGGCGCAGGTGCGGTGAGTCCCCCGGGGCTGCAGGGGGCGCTGTGGCCCCAGCACGGGGACCACGCTGTAATGGCGGCTCGGCTGAGGTGGGAAGGGATGGAGGAGAGGCCTCGCTTCACAAACCCCTGGGGCAGTTGACTGGAGTGGCTCAGCAGGATTCTGAGGAGCACCAAGCTGGAATGGGTGGAAGGAGCAGAAATCCTGGGGTGGTGCATGAGGTGTATCAGAAGCTCCACTGCAGCTACTGGAAGCTGCAGCACATCCCAGCAGGGCAGGGGATGCAGGACAGCAGCAGAAGAAAGGCAGCTCCTGGCTGGCTTATGGCAGTGGTGTTAGCGTTCAAAAACACATAATCACGGGGGATTACATGCGGTGCTTTTTATTAAGAGCTCTGGGAATCGGAGTATATTCAACCCACATCTGACTCCGACCATACATCCGAAATGATCATGTTTTATACTCTATCGTTACATAACTTTCATGTCAATTATTAAACTTATATTGTTCTATTGTATACATAAATCTGGCCCCTCTCTGAATTTCCAACATAGTTTCTCACTATTCTTCTTATGGTTATATAATAATTACATTTAATTACTAAACAATCATCACATCTAACAATTATATAATTTATCATACTGCTTACGCAGGTGCAGTTGATCTGGGGAAGCACAAAGCCTAACATTTTAGATTCTATCTTTAACTTTTTCCAGGGTTCCACTATCAGTGGCAGTGAATTTCTTTCCCCAGGCTGCTGGTCCAACTGTCCTCCTCCAAAGCCCAGAGAGAGTGCTCCACAACTGCCCCAGCCCCCATACTTTTACCTGCTTCTATCCAAAAACCAGAGGAGTTCCCTCTCCCCACCTCTCAGGAACCCAACCATCAGTGCTTCTTAGCAACTCAATGGAAAAAGATTCCACAAATAACAAGGGAAGAGAAGGAAAGAAAACCCAGCTCCAACACCTCTCTGTAGAAGGAACCACCCATAGTGGCTCAGTCTGGGGTTAAATTTTTTCCTACCAGCTTTACAGGTTGTAAGGTTAAGCAAGGATACCACAAGGCCTTCAGCAACTGATACAGGACATGCTGGTTGTGAGCCATTTTCACCCAGTAAACAATGTAAGGCAGTTTTCAAAACAAGGTAACATAAATAATAATGCACTCATTTTCACAGATATATATGCACAATCACTATCGGCTGCTGGTATATATATATACAGAGACATGCTGATTAGCATTAATTCTAGAAAAACAGATTTCATTCAATTTCTTTGTGTCAGTATTGGTATAGTGTAAACATTATGCTCAAATGTAGACATTGGTTTGTATAAGAAATGGTGTTTGATTGAAATCTTATCTGTTCCCCTTATATATTGAGAAGACAAGAGGAAAATTTCATAAGCACAGATTGAGGAGAACCAAATTCATTCTTAATATACTGCCAGTAATTTGCACAGTCAGTGTTTTTCCACAGTCTCATTGTGATCATACAGAAAGAAGAAACAACCCGAGAACATGCCACCCCTAATAAAGAATTTGCAAATATAACAACATATGGTTCTAGGCTGAACTTTAGGATCAAACTATTTTGCCATTCACATTAAGTCTCTTTTTTTATTTTCAGTTTTAATAGATTGATTCGCAAACCACTGATTATCAAGACTTTGTCCCTAAAGATCTGCCGTTTTGATATAAAGAGCAGGCTGAACAGTACAATCACACAAAGGCTTAATTTTGAAAAGTTTCTGCTGTTCACTCACGTATATGATGACAATCTCACATAAGAGTTTTGGGATTAATTTCATTGGACATAGGAGTCAAATTTGGAGACATTCATTAGCAACTTGCCAAAAACCCAATGAATTAAATATTCTGATGTTTTTAACTCAAAAAGTTTTAAAAACTTTAAACTCAAATGTTTACCAACATTTAAACACTGAAATCAAAGAATAAATGTACAGATTTTTTTCTTATACACCCTTCCACCTTTATTCTTTTTCTCTCTTTAGCATTGCTTTATGCATGGGATACATACAATATCTAAGTTGATTAACTAGTTGAGTAACTAGTAACTTAGTGATTTTTGAACACGATGAAGCTTCTAACAGGAATACTATTTTCAGAAGGATTTGTTATGATACTTGAGTTCTAAACATTAAATATTTTTAGAAGAATTTTTCATTAACCAAACACAAAGACCTGGAGTGCCATTTTCAAGCAACATGAAGGAATAACTTTCTGCAAGTCTACTAATTATTTCAACAGATCCCAGAAAACAGAGGGGATATGAAGAAGTGATGGAATGATTTCATAAAGAAGCTTTCCAGGTTTGTGACAGATTGGTAAAACAACATAAAAAGATGCATCACTGAAAGAGTAGGATTAATCTGGATTGGGATATATCTAGTAGCAACAAAATAAAAAGTTGCTTGTTGTTTGTCTTTCATAGTCACGTGGAGTCTGCTTCTCTGTCATGTCCCACATGTCCCATAAGCAATGAGAAGTTACATCTTAGGTAGCAGATATCTGAGATCCATTACTCTTCCTTGTAGGATCGTAATCCACTCTGTGGGTTGGCTACAAAGGCTGCTACCTTGCAGTGAAATTTTCCTCTCTTTTCAACTTTCAACCTCTAGAAGCCACACCTAAAATACAATTATTGAAACAGACTTCATAATTTGCTATGATCTTCTCTTCAACATAAACTAAGGGCATAGAAACACAACAAATACTTACCTCCTTGCCTCTGCTGCATGCAGGTCACTGACAGAAAATACTCTAAGCTGGTTGTCCTGGGGCAAGTCAAGACACACTTACCAGATGAGTCAGTATGGCTGGAATCAAATTCCAAAGACCTTAATTTTTTTTCTGGTGTTTTTCAGCTTCAGTATTTCCATGGGTCTGTCTATGGCACAGCACACAGTATCAAGTCAGAGCTGACACAGCTAAATACAAGAACTACTATCTAGAACTACATGAACTATTATATCTACAAAATACACTGCCAGTGACCAGTGCTAGATCAAGCCCTGGGGATAGTTTAGCTTCAATGTGAAGCACTGCACCTAAAGGTATGTCTCCCAGTTCTGGCATGCAGTGTCAGCTCTGTGTGGCTTCTGGCATGTAATCAACTCAGTCAGTACCAGGCCACCTGTTATAGTGGGGAATGCTGTATAGTGATCGTCAGCTGTGATAAATAATGAGCAATACTTCTGCATCAAAATTCATGCTGATTGTTTTTGAAGATAAGGCTCTTTTTAGTTTCTGAGATGATGTTGGGGATCAGAAGCAATTTATTCTGTGACTTTGACACATTTCTGTCATTTCTTTGCTATTGGCTGTCCTGCATTGGAAGGCTTACACAAAAAATAATCTAGTTGGATAACCTCATGTTTTATTCTATTCTAGACCAATCAAAGTGCATTCATGCTAATATTAACCTCATCAAATTACAAGGTAAGCAATTTTCCTTCTATTCCTGACATTACAAAAGCCAGCCTTTCTGCATTTGCAAAAAGCTCTATGACATACTGACACTTTATATATGCAACAGAAAGACAGCTAGACCGTGACTTCTAGTTTGTCCTTCACATTAAAAGGGTGAATGAACAGTTCTGTCTTTGCTCAGCCAACACAGTAATTTCATTTCTCTGGTAACAGTTACACTTCTATGTCCCTAGTTCCTTTGATGACAGGACAAGTGCAAATGACACAGGAGAGCAACAATAAACTTCTAAAGAGAACATGAGCTCATTCCAAATAGGAATGATTTACCCTGCATACCGATGCAATACACATTTGTCCTTCATTTTGGAGAAAAGAAGAGGGACAGGAAGAAAGAAGTTAGGATCACAGCATCAACATGAATGTCTGCCACTGAAGAAACTAATCAAACAGTTTATCACATACACATATCCATGTCAAGTACCCCCTTTTATAAAGGTCTCTGCTAAAGATGGAAAAATAAGCTGTTCCAATTATTAGTTTTAATTTTGTTTCTATTAAATGTGAGCTCAATATTTTCTAAGTACCTGCAAAACCATTAAAAAAAAGATTCTTAAATTTGATTTATTTGCTTTTATTTTCAGGTGTTTAACAAACTTTAAATAAGCCTTTTCTTGCAGACTGAACATCGAACACCAAATTTCTTCTGCCTTCATGGCATGTTAAATTGTGTTGCCAAAAAGAGCATCACTTTAGATCAGAATCACTCATTGATTTTCAAAATCCATTTCATCATTGCACCACAGAATAAATATACCAAGGAGCAAAAGCAATCTGACATAAAAGTTGAAAAACAAAACAAATTAACTAGACAAAGAGCAATTACAGTTGTTTTGCTAATGTCAAATTTTACATCCGCAGTCATATTCAAAAGAGTTTGCCTACACAAGTTGCAGTATGTAATTCCCTAAATAGATTTATCTCTGCATAGGCAAAATCTAGGATAAGCAAAATCTAGGATAAAACTCCTACATGTTACACTGAATTACAATATTTAAAACCTGGACTGGCAATTTTGGCATTGAATGTCTCAATTATATTTTTCTTTTACTGTTTTTCATACATTATGAATACCTGAGCAACAATAATAATATTGATTACCAAATTATCACATAAGCAATTTTCCACTATCTTGTTTTAGAGAAATTTTTCAGTTCTGTTATTTTTTTGCTCTCCATGGAACAAAGTCAAGAGCATATGAGGCATACATTTTTAAAAGAAGTGTTCCTTGGTTTATTGCCTATAAAGGCTGAAGGAGAAAAAAAGCCACAGGCAGGGTCATTAGAAAAATGAAATAGCCCAGGACTGCTGCTATACAAACTGCATTTCTAACTAGAAGTCTTCATCTTGAATATTAAGAAAAATGATGGGCACTTTGAGCATATGCCTTTTTCTGGATCAGGTATGTATCTATAAACCTTAATGCAAACAACGAATAAAAACTGGTTCTTCATTTTGAGCAATGGGAATTTAAGGGAGGAAAAATAAGCAAAAACCCAGAAAGGCTATCTGAAAGCTTTCTACCTTCCAGGAACCCTTTTCTTTTTTTGCTTAGAATTAAAGAGTGTTCCCCTTTATAAGGTTAGAACTTCATAAATTATGTTTTCTCCTTGTGTTACAAAAAAAAACAAAAAAAACAAGGAGTTAGATTTGTGCAGAAAGTCTTTCCCATATTTCCCATATAGTTTCACTAGGCTCAGTTTGACTTAAGTTTCTCTACATCTTCAGTACTTCATATTCACAGTGAAGTTCAAGCAAGTGCAAAAATCTTGCAGAAGTCTTTATTTTAGGCATTAAAAATGTCTAAAAAAGCATATTTTATTGTGACTTTCATCAGGAATCTCATGGTTTTTATTTGGGAAATGTTGGCTCATCCCTTTAACTACTTTAGCTTAGGGCAACACTTACATGTTTTTAGATAGTGCTAAACATCTGTTTGTACACTCTTCACAAAATAATTTCACATCACATTTCTATTAGAATCGGCTCTTCTGCTGAGGAGATTATTACCTCTTGTGGTCCTGTTTTGTGAGGAATTTTTAACCTTTCTCTCCTTTACTTTTGCCTTCAGCTAGACAGAACAAGGACATACTGGATGCTAAAGTCCACTCCCCTTTCCCATACTAGAAATACAGGAGCACAGAGCTGCAACATTGTGCAAAAAATACTTTGTTGGTCAAATGTACATTAGAGACCAAAAACATAGCAACCAGGAAAATGTACTTTTTCAGGCGTTTATGTGTCTCTAGCTCTTAAGCCATTAGATACTGAGTGTGTCATACAGATGGCACATTCAGTCCCTGTGGAGTGATGTTGCTGTCAGAAACACTGTAACAGATGTACAACTAAGGAGCACCAACACTCATGGCTGGAATGAAAATTCTGGGAAGCAGAGAGATGTAGGAACACACACACATGTATCAAACTTAATGGCTATTGTGACAGTCCTTCCATAATTATGGTAAACAAATTTAATGAAAATGAGTCTCCATCTCTAAAATCATAAAAAAAAAACTTATCAAATGTATGAAAGTCTATGCAAAAAGCAAAGATAGCATACCAGTTTGGGGTTTTTTCTCTGCCAGTCAATCTGCTCTTTGCTTAAGCATTGGGCTACAGAAGCTTAATGCTACTATCTTTGGAAAATTTAACATTTAGATTATTTTCTTAAATTTCCAACAATATGTCTATAAATACAATTTCAGTTCACCATAACAAAATCAAAACTATGTTAGAACAACTGATTCATTTTCCATCAGTATAATTTCTATTTCTTGCTAAAAAAGTTTGGTAGCCATCAGTATATGAAAATTCTGTTATTCACTGGTCAAATAAATTTGTTGTGCAACTTTCACAGAAAATTTTACAAACTTGGTATTATCTATGCATTTTCAAGCATTATTTATCTGCACGGACTACTCCAGAATTTATTTATTTACAGTATATCTTTCTTTATATATTTTCTTCTTCCTGACTTTAATAACACTGAGAATAATATTAGATTATTAACTCACAGACTTCTTCACTTGGTATGTTTAAATAAATTAAATTCTGTTGAATTCTAAATCTTCTATCTTTTCTCTTTTTTTTCTCCTTTTCTTGTCTTCCAAGTTACACTTGGTGGAATCTCAACTGTAAAACCTAAAAATGAGTTTATCAGTACTGAAATCACTGCACTGAGGGATATTTGTGACTTCTCTGACATGAATCCTGAGTGCACCAATTCTGGAGGATTTTCCTATAACTTGAAGCCTGCAGACTATATCAAATCAAGATATACTGATAAAAAGAGTGTTCATTGGAAAAGGATAACATAGGCAAAATAAATTATAAATTAATTACATAAGACTGAGAAAGTATGGGAAATAATAAGCTAATATTAGCATTGTATACAACATTGAGTTTATTTTATTTTGAGAGTATTATTTCAGCATTTCTACACATTTTGGTACAGTATGGGAATAGACTTCATTAGAGTGTAGAAATATTTGACCTATATATCAAGTCTAATTACCAGAACATTTTTGTAAGGCAAAAGTGGTCTTTCTCTAACCTGTAAAACCTCGTTTGAAAAGCAGCAACCTCATGACAGCATTAGTTTCAAATGTAAAAGTCCAAACAATCACACTTATGGAATAGAGCTACATCCCCATCAGCTTCCTTTGCACTGTGTAATCTGTACTGATACTGCATTGTAGAAAAATTTCCTGATTCATTGAAAACTTGTTAGCATTGAAATAATAAATCTCTGTACTTCAAAAGCATTTCCCAGAACATTTTTAATTATTAACAAGCTGTTCTCAAGTGACCTGGAACTAAAAACCTTAACAGTTTTTGAAATTATTTTTCCATTGTAAACTCCTGATTTATGCCCCTGGTTTGGGTTTTAAAAGCCTGGACTTCTTTTTTCCATGTTTTTTTTCACTTTCCTTTTTCCCTTTTACAACTGACTCCAAATCATGGATCTTGTAGAAGCCACCAGTTGTCCAGTCAAGATAATAAAGTTTCACTGTAATATTCTGAGAGTAAGCAACAAATTAGAATCAAGAAATGCATTTCTGATTATTCTTCTTGGACTTTCAGAGTAGAAACATTATTCCCAGAGTATCATTAATATTTATTGTTGACAGTATTTATTGTCCTTTTGTTTCTTTCTCCTAGGGAATTTTCTCCTAAATGTCTCTAGGAGAAAATAACGACCAGGTGCTTAAGAGCGATAAAAGAAGTTGCCACTCTCAGGGAGGAGGGCACTTGTCTGCACCCCTATTATCTGAGGGTTTTTCTCTGAGGGGCAGAGATGCCGTGAAAATTGGTCTGGGAAAAAAGGTTCTGTGGAAGCTCCTTGTTGTCTTGTGCTCTCTGCATTTGGAGGAGAAGGAGGCTGCAGTCACTGTGGAGAGAACTCATCATCACTGCAGGATTCCATCTCCTGCTGCTTTTCTTCTACCATGAGTGAAGCTCTGCTCATTAGAGTGGCCTTTGCACTGGGACCTTATTAACACCCTACCTCACCAAAGGATCCTTCACATTCTGCTCAGGTGCCTCAGGGGAAACCCCGGGCTCCCCCAGCCCTTTCTCCCTTCCAGGGAGCCTCTCCCTGTCGTGTGTAGGAGCCAGGCTGCTGCTGCTAGTCTGCCCCGTACTTCTGCCACTGCTCCGGGGCTTTTTCATTTCACTGTAGCCCTTCACTCCCTGCCTGCCTATCACGGCTCCAGCTACAGCTGCAGAGTTTCTGATACAGCTCATCTACCGCTTCGGGACTTTGCTCCTCCCTGCCATTCCAGCTTGCTGCTTCTGAGGCTCTTGTTACAGCTCCTTTTGCTATCCAGAGGAGCACCGAAAGCAAACGACCAAGGGGGTTTGTGAAGCAAAGCCTTTCTGGGCCAAGCCGCCATTACAGCGTGCTCCGCGCTGCCATGAGGGAATCACCGCGCCTGCGCTGCCCGCCGGGAGCCACCAGCGCCCCTGCCGGCCGTGACCGGAACTGCACCCAGGGGAAATGCTTAAACAGCAAGAAGAGACTTTTTTGGGTTTTCTGGTTTATTCCTTCTTTTGTTTGTTGTTGCTGTCACTGTTGTTGTTTGATTGCCTTGTTGTACACATGCATACTAGTAAAGAAGTGTTACTTTCAAAGTTATATTAATTCAGAGCAAGGGGGTGTCCCATTCTCCATTCCACTCCATCCCACCTTCCTTGGCAGGCACCTGTCTTTCAAGCCAAGACATTTATCTACTTCCTGTTTATGTTTGGACTTGGAGTAGTAAAAGACAACATTTCTCCATACCAGCACCAGCTGCTGCACTGAGATAGTTTCAAATAGTCAAGATAGTGCAAATAGTTAAAAAAAAAAAAAAAAAAAAAAGACAAAAATGAAAAAAAAATTTTTGGACCTCTTTAATTACAGACAGAATTTAAGAGGAAGTAAATATTGGTTCCAGCTTTATGAGAACATATTTTATATTTCTGTTTAATAAGGGATTTTTCATCTGTAAATCCCTCTAAAATTTTTTCTATTTGTTAAAAAAAAACAGTTCTATTTCAAGTACTCTGGAGATTTAGTATTTTATAAACAATAACACTAAAATTAAATACACTTTATTAGTTGGCTAATAAGTCAGTGTGCCCCAGAGACTTGAAAGAATTACATCTAGAGTAGTCAACATTATGGGTAGGCTTTTCCCAACCAGAATTCTAATCTATCTTTTTTTCTATCATTTCACCTTTTCCACCAGCTTTCTACTTCGAAACCTCTAAAGTCACAATTCAGCTGTTTTCCTAATTCTTGTAAGAAAAAGAGCTTGAGAAAGAGATTACTTCAAGGGAGGGAAGGTGTGGCCTGCATGTACCAAGATGTACTTGACATCATACTTTGTGTCCTTCCCTCTTATGTTTCATTCTGATCTGTCTAAAACTCACTTCTGGCCTTCAGAGAGCTCAGTTTTGTCAACACCTATCCACTGCTGAGTCTTCTTTCTTGAAGCAAAATTCAACTAAGGTATGAAAACTGAAACCTCGCCCCAGAAAACCCATGTATTTCTTCCATTCAGAATATGTTTTGTAAGGGGAGAGGAGACTGGTTTTGATGGGCTGATTTGCTTTAATTCATAAATAGTTATTTTACCTTTGTAACAAAAAAGTAAAAAGCATAAACTTGCCCTTAAAAGAAGAAAGAATTTTCTTCTTTTTTATGGTGCTGTATTTCAGTAGAGACACATATAGGAAATTCCATAGCTTAACAAAGATGTTGAATATAGATACTGGAGATTCAACAACATTCAATTCAGAATTGTTTGAAGTTTAACAAGTGTCTGCCTGAAAATAAGACATATCTGCAAGCTACAGCTGAACAGATCTTCCTAATTGAATCTCTTAATTAGCAAAACAGTGTTCAGTTCCAATAATCTAGCATAACTAATATTTTACCAGCTAATCAAGCCGAGTTGTTTAAACTGGAGAACAACTGCAGAATCCAAATAGTCTTCTTTGCACATGGATTTCTGTGCAGATTCTTCATTTCTGCACTTTTCTTTCAAATTGGATTTGTATGCAATTAGGGAGCAAGAAATTTAAATTTTAGCACAGATCTTAAATGATCTATGCAAATAATGATCACTTATCATAACAGGCACTCCAAGTGAACAAAAGACTCCTTGTTATAGCATTTGCACTACAGATGGTAGGTAAAGTTTATTATTTGTGTACTGGAGACATTTCCCCATGTTTGGAAAGAGTTTCTGATCAGCACGATTACTGCATTTTCCTATTAGTTTCAAGGACTTTCAGATCATTCAGAAGTGCCATAGATAAAAGGATACTGCATTAGAAATATTGCCAGCTGTAAAATAAATGTATATTATAGTGCACAATAATGTAACTCTGTGTATAAAAATAATAGAAAAGTGACTGACATATAACACATGCCCAATATAAAATTTACATAATTTATGAAAACTTGAATTTATGATGAAAATATAATGAGTCTTTGAGGATGTAATTGTTTTATCACTCATGCAGTTCAAATCTGACTCTTCAAATTGACCCTTACCATCCATTCTGGAAGGCAAAAGCAAACAATAATTTTGCTGACAATAAAAGTGTCAGTCAGAAAAAAAGGACATCTGTGAATGTGCTTCACATCTTAATCCTAAAGATCATAGGCCCACTTAAAAATATATTAAAAATTGTAACAGCAGTAGTTAAGACACATGACCTACTTAGAAAAGAGAATATAATAGATTTGTTGGGAGACATCAGGATTTTAACCAATAGGAAATCAAAAGAAGAAATGATGGTCATAGATGAAAATGGTTATCATTAAAAATAAATGCTCTCATCTTCACAAAAAAATTCTCACCAGATTTTCTTAACTAAGTAAAAATCACCTAATTCCACCATATTTCTGCACATTCATTGTGCCACCTGACTGTAGTAGCTTTCCAAACCTTGTGACTTCATTCAGTTTTTCTGTTGCTAATGCCCCTGCCTTATGCTTTTTCCTGAACCATGCCTAAAAGTTGTTTGAAAAGGTGTTTTTTGTAAACTATATCAATGACTGCTAAAAGTGACCCAGTGCATAGGAACATGCTATGACAGCTGTTGAATTTAACAATACAGGTATAGCCAAAGTCATGGCACTAATGGACTCATTTCTTATAATTTTCTCCAAATTAAAGCAACTAGAAGAAAAATGATAGTATACAAGGTTCAAATCTTTTCAGTCAAAAACAATTGTTAATAGCAAAAAATCTCTAAAATTGATGTGCCTGGAAGAAAAGTGCTCTGGAACTTTCTTGGCTTTATTGAATAGGCAAAGAAAAAAAATCTATTAATATTGTAAGGCAGAGAATCAAAGCCTCCTAGTCTCCATATGGTTTAACTCTGCAAGGATTAATGGAGTTTTAGTCATCTCCAGCATTCCAACTTTTCTGTCTCTTTGATATTTGCAACATAAATAAGCCTGAAGGATATTCCAAATTGCATCAGCCAGATTAGTGTCTCAAATATTCATTTATAATTGAGTACTCCTAGTTAGAGTCTTACTTTTATTTAACTAATCAGAACCTTCTTTGCAGAGAAGAAAAAAAAAAGAGAAAAATAGTTTTATAATCAACTAGGAATCTATTAATAAATGCACATTCTGTAATTGTTAAAACTAGTGGTGAAGGTTGTTTACATCAGTGACAACTAGTTGCAACAGCTTACCCACTGACAAGCCCAAGAAATTTTTGAAGCACTGCTACTCTACATAAAAACCAAAAAATCTCAAAAAACCAACAACAAAAAAAAAACCAAACCAAAACAAACACAAAAAACTCCCAACAACCAAAAAAATCACCCAAAAAGACCCAACAACAACAACAAACCAGAACAAACCCCAAAAAAACCCCTCAAAACCTTCAGCACTACTAAGGAGGAAAATGTACCTAGATTCTTCATTTTCTAAATTTCCATGCTATCATTGATGCCTTCTGTAGGCTGACCTGGAACAGACTAGGGAAAATTAAAGAATAAAGCGGGAATTTATTAAAAGGCCTCAATGGATACACCTTGGGCGATGCAAGAGCCCAGCCAGGGCTACACCCAAGATGAACCCAAAATTGTCACAAAAATGGATGACCAGTCACCATGGCTCTCACTTTTATAAGTTCTGGTCCATTTTCATATTGGAGCCAATTGTGCAATTATAGCCTCAGGTTATGAAGTCCCATCTTTATTTTATTCTCTTTTCAGTCCACATTGTTTATGCTCTTGGGCCTGAAATTTGGGGGGTTGTCCTTGGTCCCAAGCTAGGAAAGGAATTGTTTTGTTAACAGTACAGACTCTGAAAAATATAAAAGCTAAAACCTAAGGCATCATCATGACCTTCAAAACGACAGAAAAGTCTGAATTCTATTTAATTCACCACCATTTGACATGCTGAGTCCTTGTTTGCTGACAGGAATTCTTCAGCCATCTACGTACAAGATATAGTGATTATAGAAGTGAATTTTTTCATAGGTAAGGAAATAGATAAAGGGCAAAACACACACTAAAGCCCTCAGACACACATACAATATCAGTTGCCAAGAGTGAAGGATCTCCTTAGATTCCATCTGTTAAGTATTACCTAGACCTGTGTATTGCTTGTAAAGTTACATTATAAACATTAGTAGGCAACATATATACACAAAGAGAATTCATTGGGGAAATAATGTAAATATTGAAACAACTTTTTTTTCATATATACTTAGACAGAATTCCCAATTACATTAGTGGGAAAGAGCATACAGGTGTATTTAAGAACAGAGGACAAAGATTATCATGCACCTCACATTAAAAAGGAAAGTAACCAGGAAGAATAGGTCTGATTAGGAAAGAAACCTCCATCAAGGCTCAACAAAAAAGTTGGTAAAGCAAGACAGTTTGTTAAAATGATATCTAAAGTGGAAAAACAAAATCCAAACAGAATCTCAGTTACAGGAATACATCTATGCTGTCTTATACACTTCAGATAATAGAGATAACATAGCTTCTCTGATGTTAACTTCTTCAGTATGATGATTTAACTGAGAAGTGAATATTCAAGGTGGAGAAAAAACTGCAGGAAAACAAATTTTCTGGATGAAATATGAGCAGGCAGTGCTCTTAGATCACAGTAACAGAGCAGTTCACAAAATTCTGTTAGGACAAAAAATTATTTTGTGATTGGCACAGAGTGTATTTACTTAAATCACACTGTCCTTGAATCTGCTGGGAAGTGTTTATTAAAAGTACAAACTGAGAAATACAAAACTTGTTGTGTCATTTGACAGCTTGGAGAGTCTAAAAATCAAAATATCCAGAACTGAGGATTCTTGTCAACTTAGATGTAGCTCATCAGATATGTGAAAAGAAAATGCCAGTTCTCAATTGCCTAACTGATTCAAAACCCTTTACTGTAATACACTTGATTCGTCCATAGCGCAGTGCTTCATACAACTCTGTCCTGGAATCTTCAAAGAATGGTAAAGGCCTGATTTTTGTCAGAACTTCATTTAAAGATTTTATTTTAATGCACTTGGGTTTCTTCTTTTTCTTGATTGAATGGTAATAGTACATTTACTCCAGAAAGAAAACTTCCCTATTTATTTAAAAAGACTTACAGAATTCTTTGTTAATTGAGAGATTGGATTGCTTGACCATTCTTTGGGGTTGAATAATTAGATAAAATGATTATTTAACACTGTAGGGAACAATGCTTTACTGGTCCCTCAAGGGACAGACTAGGTGACCTAATTGGTCTTTTGCTTTTCTTTTTTCTCTGTTTTAACGTAGTTCTGTAAGACTACAAAATGTACTAAAATGTATTTGAAATAAATGGATTAAAATTGGTCCTGTAGCCTTTCAATAGATCACATCTCATTATTAAAGCCATAGTTCTGTCTTTAATATACTTGAAAGTATGTTGTTTTTACTAACAAAGATGTAAAAATTAAGATTCTGTTCAAACAGTACAGAAATTCAATGTATTGCCACTCTCCTCACTTCAGTGTACAAGAGAGAAAACAGAGCAGTGTTTGTCAGAATTTGATGATGATGTTTATGCATGCTTTATCCCCTCAGCTGAATGTGGAGTAGCCCAGATAATGAGACAAAAAAGAATGCTGAAGATTTAAATTAAAAAAAAAATTGAAGAGTAGTACAAACTTTTTCAGTAACAATATCCTTACACACTTGCAATCAGCTTCTCCAGTCATCAGCCCACAGAAGATCATTTCAAAATTCCGGTGATATAACAGTTCTCAAGAAAAAGCAAACTAAAAATAGAAAATGAAGAGGTAGAAGAGAAGGCTAAGGACATATTTTCATGACAGTTCAAGGAAGTAGGAGCTCAGTGTAAGGTAAAATTACCCCAGCTTAGAGCTATTCTAAATTTCCTCTGACAAAGTCAAACTCTAGTTGTTGTTTATTAAATATTGCCAAGTTTCAGTAGAAATGTCATAGTGTGAAAAGAGACATTAGTATCTTACATAATTAAGACATCACATAATTTTTTTTAATATAAAATTTCTCTCAAAAATTATATGATGTATTACTTTTCTTAATGTGAGAACTGTCTCTCTAGAAGATTTTTCCTGAATCTGTAGTCATTAACCACAAATGGATGTCAGGTTTGCCCTAACATAATAAAAATGGTAAAAAAAAGATTCCTTTCTTGTTATCTCTGTATTAGTATTCACTGCTTGTCTCATCCTGAGTACATTAAACTGATTAGCTATGTTTATTAACATAATAGTTGCAGATCAGGACGCATGTTGAGAAACATTATATGTCTTATTTATAGGAATTATTCTTTGTGCACTGCCACAAAGACTCATAAAATTAAATCTTCTCAACTTCCTCTTCCATTATTTCAGCAGTATGAAAAATGTCATATTTGTGAACTGCTGTCTGATTCCCTGGAAGCTTTTAGAATATTTTAGCAGTACTAATAGCATCTGATTCTCCCACCCTTTCATTTTAGTAAACAACAGAATAAAGAAAATAGACATTCTGTAGTGAAAGCATTCTATTTCAAATTTAGCTTTGAGCTTAATGCAGAAAACGCAGATGTTTGGGTTTAGCTCTGATTCACATGACAAATGGGGAGGAAGATGAATAGTTACATAACTAAAGAAACTTCATATTCTTTTGCTCTTCCTTTAAGCTTATAATGAAACTATTTTTTTCAAATGCAGTGCAATTCTACAAAATTGAAGAGATTTTGCATAGACATGTCCATCAAATTGTTCTTGTTTTCAGGTTGTGTTATCCTGATACCTATGGTCCATATAGATGCAAAACCTCTAAAAAGCCCCAGTTATTGGTATTGGTGAGATTTAAGTTATTTAACAAAAATGTACTAAGAGTTTTAAAATAATCTAAATTCAGAGTTCTAAAATTTCCCTGGCAGAATGATTAATTTTCACTCTATCACCTTACTTGGGAGAAAGTTCTTTTCCATTTCTATTTTCCAGCTTTATATATTAAAAAATTGCAACAGTTATACCTTTATTGTTTCCTATCCAAGTATACCGAGCCATGCATGTCATTGTTGCAAATTTACAAACACAAAACCAAACCAAAAAAACCAACTCAAAATGGACAAAATGGACTGTCAATATAGAGTATATGCCCCTACAGCCATATAGAGTCAACATTTGAAAGCTTGATAATTGAGTAAAAATCTTGATGTAACATAGAAAGCAGTAATTTCTCAGAATATATAGTTACTTGCGCAAGATTTAAGAAACCAAACATTTTTCTTGAAATAGGCTCTAGATCCCCTTCTAAGAATAGGTTTTTGGCTGATCACAGCTTTATTCATCTAAAATACAAAAAATGCAAAAGTCGCTCACAGTCTCAAGTAATTTCCCTCTGAAACAATTTGTTTCTAAGAAAGCTAGTATTGCTTTTCTACGGCTTCATATATTGAAATTTTCCTTCTGTACCAAAAATTCCTCACTACTCCTACTACATTTGCAGTAGTGAGATATAAAAAGCTGTAAGTAAGTTTTAAGATCAGAATTCAATTCTGTCCTATCCAACTGGAAAACCAATAAATTAAAAAAAAATTAAATCAGTAATTGCAACGAGTAAAACAAACTTTTAGGCAGCTGTTTGAAATAAAGGATTCTAGAGAGCCAGTGAATCACAAGCAAAATACCTGAGTAAAGTAACGTTGCAAAAAGGGAAATGGGCAATGTCTATGTGCAATCTTGCTGAATTTACAAAGTTATCTCCCATACATATTTCCGTGCCCTGTCTGTAAAAGTGTCTTTAGCAAGAGATATCATTTTAATGAACACAAAGGAATTTATCAGTTTTTCCTTGTCTTGTGATGAATCTGAGAATTAATGTTTGTTCATTCTCAGGAAAAAAATACTGACAGTCGAAAGGGAGCACACAGGAAGGGCAAAATCTTGTTCTGTAATGGTGATGATTTTCATAATGAAATTGAGGCTGGCCATTAACAAAAACCTTCTGTCAGCAAGAGTTGTGAATTATTTTCTCATATCGCCTAGAAGACAGCAGCCTTCACATTTGTATTTCTTTACCAAAAAAGTGAAAGATAACATGTCTCCTCTCTCCAGCTGACAATATTCGTCTTGCTTCAGGAAAGGACAGATTAGGCAGCTCTTGAGAACCCTGACAGCCTATTTTTATGTATCTTCATCATCCCTGGTAGTGTGAGCAGTAGATGGCCAGAGAGCTATACACAGAATTCCAAAACAGTTTATCTTTGTCCCCCTAGATATTTCCAAAATCACCTCAGAAAAAAAGTCTACTTTCATTTATATTATTTACAAAAAACTGTCATGACCCACTTTCCATTTTATAATGTGTGTATGTGCAGTCATAGGAAGGGGGAATGGGTCAAGGGAAGATAACAAGCTGATCCATAAAGACATCAACATTTTTCCTTCATGGATCTTAGGACATTATGATGGCTGTTGTGAATTTCTGTCAAGCTGGCAGTGCGCTTTCCCCTTCCCCTTTTGCCAGACCCTGCCCAGGCACAGACAGGGAACAGGATGAGGAAAAACCACAGCAATATAACTGCTGTTTGCACATGACAGCTGGAAAGCATGTTGAGTCCAGATCATTACAGGGACAGGAGACTACTCTGCCTGTTCCCAGCTTGGAGCCTGCTTTCTCTGCTTAGAAAGCAGCCTGCCCAGCAGGAAAGCTCTGGCCCTGCAGACAAGCATGCCATCAATAAATACACTGGATGCAGTTTAGAATGTTGCACAGAGTAACTGTGTTGTTCTGTGGCATTAAAAACATTAGGCCACATCCACAGCTGGTGTAGCTCAGTAGTCTCATTGTTTTAAACAGATCAGAGCTGATTTATGTCAGCCGAATATCCAATTCACACAACATTCATTCTTTTGATCTTTGGATTCTTGCAGTATTACTAAGGCTGAAGCTCTGAAGCAAAGCTGAAATTTTAAAGCTGTTATCCCCATTCTTTTAACAAAAAGCTTTTCCAGCTCAGAATGCATGTGTAAATATGCCAGATTCACAGGCCTAAACTTATACCCTACTGTGCATGTTATTAGAAAAAGCAAACTTTTTTCTTTAAATTACTTTTTTCATGAGTTTACTTCCCCAAATCTTTATATTATTTAAACCTTTCATCATTTAAAATGTGACTGATCTTGCATGTATAAGATACCAACAGGTATCTCAAAGCAATTATTCCATTTCTGCATGGAATTAATTTGTTTATAATTTGAAGCTATTAATTTAAGTTATATGTGAAAGAAGGAGAAAACATAATCTGTAAGCAAAATTACTGTGACCAAGAAAAGTTGCAGAAAAGTGTAATCCCTCTAGTCATTTAATTTTGACTGATATAAAAGTGAAAAGAAAATTTCTGACTACTGTTTACACACAAACTGCAAGTAATATACATTAACAAGATTGGCTTTTGACCCAATGAACTGGAAACTAAATTGTGTTGGTGCATGTGCACAATAGGAAGAATACTGTGACAAACTGAAAAATACTTACATTGCAGCACAGTAAGAGTTTTCTAGATCAGAAGTATTCTTAGGTGAATGTCAGCTGATATAACCTGATATGGACAAAGAATGAGAGTGTTGCAAAAACCACCAAGGGAGCTAAAAGCAGTAAAAACAGCCTTACACAGATTTCATTCCCAGCTGTGCACAGATGGAGCAACATGGTTCTCTAAAGAGTTCATTAATTGCCATGCCCTCTTCTTGTTGTACCAAAGTCCTAATTTAGATCACTTGCAAAATGTCTCCTTGCTATATTTATTTTCAACTTATTATAAGTAGTACTTTTACAGTCATCCCAGGGACAAAACAAGTGGTTTTATGAGTGTTTTGACATGCAAAATTTCAGAGACTGATAGAAAGGTACTCACACACTGAAGCAGTGGAGAACAAGAATCCAATAAAAGTCTTTATAAAGCAAATTTCAAGAACAAATCTCCAGTTTTCACAATGCTGAGCACCTCTGTCTTTGTAGATGCTGATCTCAATGGCAAGTGGAAGTACCTCAGGAAGAGAGTCAAATGCTAATGACGGCCGTACATGCCCAGACAGGCTAGGGATTAAAACATGGCTTAGCCAGGTTTCTCTCTCTTGAGACCAGAAAACCAGTGTTCTGGGCTGTTAAGATTTAAAAAATGTGTCATTGTTTCCTCTCACTGTTTAGTTATAAATAGAAAAAAAGATGGCTAGAGTTACCAATAAAAACAGTATGGAGCACTGCTAAAGTCCCTTTACCAGAATAGTTCCCTTTCTGTTAGTAAATGTTATTTGTGCATTCTTGCACCTCACAAGTTATCAATACTTTGCACTGATTCTGAAATCTTAAATGGTTCCCATTTTTCCATGCAGTTGATGCTTCAAGAAAAAGAATACAGATTCCTACAGCTGGATGAGATGAAACTTTTGAAGTTTAATTGAAGATGGCAGGAAACTACTTTTTTTGTGAATTTTTCATTGTCACTTAAGACACCAAGGAGAGGTAGCAGCAAATGTACTTTTGCATGTACCTTTTTTTCCTCTCTATTGAAAATGAAACTTTCCCAGTTATTGAAGGATCATGAACATCATCTAATTACTTTTAATAATGTATTGGGGTAGTTTCTAAAGTAGTTATAATTACTCCAATTAGCTTTAAGGGATTATAAAGATTTATATGGTTCTTATCTGAAATGCTGTAATTTCAAAAAAGATTGCAGATATTTTGTAGCTCTATCTTCTAAGCAATACTTGACATTCCCAAGAAGCGTCTGGATTTTTCTGCACACACTAGGAGGGTTTTTTCTGCCAGTAGCATAGGTATTTTTTAAATATTTGGGATGCCTTACTCAAAAGATGTAACTCATGAATACAACTGTTTTAACACTGTCCATTTTTTGATAGCCATTTGCAAAACATATGCCCAGTTTGACTTCAACAGTGGCAAGTTTTGTACCTGCATTTCTTGGCCCATAGGGATAGATATTAGGTATATGCTTTACACATTTCTTAACTTCTCTGACTCACATGAAATATGGTTTATTACTGGATATTTGGTCCTTGCAACACATACGGAACAGTTGCATATCAGTAAGTGCTGAGGATATTGAGTTTGCAAGAAGAACCATACCCATGACGTAATCTTTTATGGTGATGAAAAATAAGTTCGCTTGAAGAAACCTGAACCTTTAGAAGTTTTTGAAAATATGCAGATGTGTCTTCTATACTTAAAACTCCACTACAGTGTAGATACACTGCAAAAGAAATCAGCAAGAAAAAGTGACTAATAGTGCAGAAAATTTGATAGGCTATGCTACAAAATTATGTAGAAAAAATATTCAGATGGGTATCAAAATGGGACATTATAAGATGTGCATGAAATAAAGGACAAATTGTGCACATAGTCTCACCCCTAGTCTCAGGTCCTAAGCCTATTTGATATACAAACATTAACTGTCCCTATGTGCTGGATATCCGCCTGTGAAGTGGAGAAGAGCACCAAAAAACCCCCAAACCATATTCTTTTCAAGCCATTTTGGCACTCTTAAGCACTTTTTGGAAGGATAAGGAATATGACAATTTTTGCACTGAGGAGGAAGAAAAGGTGCTCAAATCTAACCTGACCACTTGAAAGGTAAAGGAATATAAGTGTGTTGGTATAGTTGGATTGCTACTTCAAAGTTGGGTTGCTATGAAATAGAGACATTAGAGTCTATAGAATATGAATTGGAGGATTACCTTATAACCATGCAAAATCCACAGATGGCAAAAACAATAGACGATTGCTGAAAAGTTTCTTCTGACAAGTCTATTGTCAGACAATAGATCAACATTTCTGAAAAAATAAAGTGAGTTGCACACTCATTCAAATAATTTATTTGCTGCTTTTTGAGGCTGTGCTCTGTTCCTTTATTCATCTGTCCAAACTTTCTAACCACAGAATCACAGAATCATTAGGTTGGAAGAGACCTTAAAGATCAAGTCCAACCCATGCCCTAAGACCTCAACTAAACCATGGCACCAAATGCCATATCTAACCTTTTGTTTAAACATATCCATTGGTGGTGACTCCATCACCTCCCTGGGCAGAAAATTCCAGTATTTTATCACTCCTTCTGTAAAAAGCTTTTTCCTAATATCCAACCTATATTTTCCTTTAGAGACTGTGTCCTCTGGTTCTGTCAGTTGCTGCCTGGAAAAAGAGACCAACCCCCACCTAACTACAACCACCTTTCAGGAAGTTGTGAAGAGTGATAAGGTCACCTCTGAGTCTCCTTTTCTACAGGCTAAACACCCCCAGCTCCCTCAGTCATTCCTCACAGGATTTGTATTCAAAGCCCCTCACCAGCCTCGCTGCCCACTCTGGATGTGCTCGAGTGTCTCACCATCCTTCCCAAACTGAGGGGCCCAGAACTGGACACAGTACCCAAGGTGAGGCCTCACCAGTGCTGAGTACAGGGGAAGGATGACCTCTCTGCTCCTGCTGGCCACACTCTTCCTGATACAGGCCAGGATGCCATTGGCCTTCTAGGCCACCAGGGCACAGTGCTGGCCCCACCAAGGCACACTGCTGGCTCACATTCAGCCAGCTGTTGACCAGCACCCCCAGGTCCCTTTCTGCCTGTGTGCTCTCCAGCCACACCGTCCCCAGCCTATAGTGCTGCAGGGGGTTATTGTGACCAAAATACAGGACTCGGCACTTGGACTTATTAAACTTCATCCTCCTAGACTCTGCCCATCCATCCAACACTTCCAAGTCTCTCTGCAGAGCCACCCTACCCTCCAACAGATCAACACACAGTCCCAGCTCACTATTGTCCACAAATTTACTAATGAAACACTTAATCCCCTTGTCCATGTCATCAATAAAAATATTAAACAGAACTGGTCCCAGCACAGACCCCTGAGGGACACCACTGGTGACTGGCTGCCAGCTGGATTCACCACCACTCTCTGGGCCCAGCCATCCAGCCAGTTCCTAACCCAGCAAAGAGTGCTCCTGTCCAAGCCATGGGCTGCCAGCTTTTCCAGGAGTGTGCTGTGGGAGACAGTGTCAAAGGCCTTGCTGAAATCCAGGTAAATGACACCAACAGCCCTTCCTGCATCCACCAAGTGGTTCACTTGGTCATAAAAGGAGATCAGGTTGGTCAAACATGACCTACCCCTTCTAAACCCGTGCTGGCTGAGTCTGGCACCCTGGCCTTCCTCTAAGTTCTATCTGATGACACTCAATATAAACTGTTCCATAATCTTACCTGGTATTGAGGTCAGGCTAACTGGCCTATAATTACCAGGATCCTCCTTCCCACCCTTTTTATGAATGGGTATCACACTGGCCAGCTTCCAGTCATCTGGAACCTCACCAGTGAGCCACGACTGTTGGTAAATGACGGAGAGTGGCTTTGCAAGCTCATCTGTCAGCTCTCTCATTACCCTGGGATGGATCCCGTCTGCTTCCATAGATTTATGAACATCCAAGCAGCTCAACTTGGATGACTGACCTCCTCCTGGATAACAGGGGGCCCATTCTGCTCCCTGACCCCATCTACCAACCCAAGAGGACAGTTGTAAACATTTTCTATTATCCTGTACAAAAGTTGCCAAATAAGTTCAAACTGCGCTTTGGCCTCCCTGTTTTTTTTTTTCCTATGTGCCCTAGCAACCCCCTTAAATACTTCCTGGGGGACCTGACCTTCCTTCCAAAGATAATACATCCTCTTTTTATTCCTAAGTTCCTTCAAAATCTCATTGCCCATCTAAACTGCATGTTTTCCTCTTTGACTTATCTTTCTGTATGCAAGGACAGTCTGTTCCTGTGCCCCCAAGATACCTGTTTTGAAGCACATCCACTTTTCCTGGACTCCTTCATTTTTAAGGGCTGCTTCCCAAGGAACTCTCTGAATATGTCTCCTAAATAGGCCAAAGTCCGCTCTCTGGAATGTAGAATTCTTATTGATGCTCCTTCTGATTTCACCAAATGTTGAGAACTCTATAATTTCTTGATCACCCTGCCCTAAGCAGCCTCTAACCACCATATCTCCCACCAGCCTGTCTCTATTTGCAAACAACAGGTCAACATAGTCTCTTCCCTGGCGGGTTCACTCATCAGCTGTGACAAAAAGTTGTCCTCCACATACTGCTGGTGACAGAAGTGCTTAGCAGAAATTAGAGTTCCTGCAGGTCAGCAGCAGCAATGTAATTTTTACTTACTGCTCTGTTTAACAGGTGTTAACAAATTACATTTAAATGGAAGAAAGATAGTAAGCCAATAGCTCATTCTACGCTATTATTGTAGCAGTATCTGGTTCTCTAAAAGTCAGCAGTACTGCATAGCTTGCACTCTTGTAGGCAGCACTTCAAATGAACAACACCTGCAATGACATAATAAATTTCCATCACTCTCATAATTATTATTCATAAATAGTCTTATATTTATAAACATGAAAATTATAGAAATAGATAAGTAGATCATAGAACCAGCAAAAGGCTGACCATCAAGTGTTTTTCCACATCTCTCCATAGTTATTGTATTTTTAATGGATTTTAAATGGATTTATGTTCTTAACAGGACTCTCACCCTAAAGTCGAATTTATTCATGGATTTTTATGAAAACAGATAATCACTAAAACAGGCTACTCTCAGCTACCTAAGATCTTTCTGTGTAACCAGTCACTCAGCCCAGTGAAGAAGTTACAGCATAAATGTAGATTTGTTCATAGCTCGGAATGTCCCACCAGTAAATGCTGTGAATGCTGGGTTTGCATAATTAGCACATGCTAACTTTGACCTTGTGTTTTGGGCCAGCAGGAGTCCTATATAAAATTTATAAAGTTTATTTAAATTTTCACAGTTAGACTTACATTGAGAAGAAGTATATCCAGAAAGTCTGTTAGGGCTGCTTTCTTCTGAAGGTCTTGATTCTGCAAAGAGAAAAACTCATGATCCTCAAAGGGAATGGGAAGATGATTCCATCTTGTTAAAGAAAGCCGTATTACATCATATTGACCAATTTTAATTGACAGCAAAGCAATCTCTGATTGGTCAGGGAACAGTCTGTCTCTTGGCCATGGCAAAAAGCCTGTCATTCAGAATATACTTGAAGCACTCTTTATGTTAATTTCTGCAAATAGATAAAGGTATGCACCTCTAATACATTTTACTTTGAAGACAGCTGTGATGATAGGAAACCTGATTGGGCAAGTGGTATAGCCTTAGAGAACAGCTTCTGAAGGGAGAGGAAGGCATTAAAATAGGCAAAATGGTGATTTGAGAGGTAATTTAATTTTGTGAACACTGTATGACTTGTGAGGCTCCATATGAAATGCTGATGAGTGTCCACAACAAGACTGAAAGGATGGGAGTGGAGCCTCCTGCCTGTTTCTGTGTCTTTTTATTTTAGTCTTGTAAATTCAAAATGCATTCAGTCGTGAAGTGACACAAGTAAATTGAAATGTAATTTAATGCCTAAGATAATGTTCTATTGCTGTCTTTGTGTTAACATTGTCAGCCTTAATATTTCATTCCCTTACATGCAGCAATCCAAGCAATTCCTGTAGCTAGAATCAAGTTTCCATATTCTTTCTTGAATATCAAAGAATTTTCATGAAGTTGAAGAATGCTTCATTAAAGAAAAAAGATGCATGGAATAAGACAGAAAGATTACAGTTGGAGGGGCAGGAGGCAGATCGAGGGGGGAAAAGGGAAATAACAAGAAACCATCAATACATTGTATGGTAGCACT
Organism: Melospiza georgiana; assembly: GCF_028018845.1. Taxonomy (NCBI): domain Eukaryota; kingdom Metazoa; phylum Chordata; class Aves; order Passeriformes; family Passerellidae; genus Melospiza; species Melospiza georgiana. The sequence continues at coordinate 58,793,505 of NC_080465.1, read as the reverse complement.
GTGCATATATTTTGTACTGGGAGCAGGGGGTGGGGGTGGAAAAAGTGGCAAGCAAGACAGGGAAGGACACCGCATCACAGAGGAGGAAAATAATTGTTTTAACTGTTAGGAGTTATATAAACTGTTATATAATTTATTGTAATTAATTGACTAAAATTTGCTCTTTGATCAGTAATAATAGCCTTAAAATACAACCAGGAAAAAGCCTTAACACTAAAGTGAAAAATCTGTGTCTTTTACAAACTTATTAAGGAAAGTGGATCTCAAATACTGCTCATACATAACTACAGATATTCAATTAAGGATACATGTGCACATGGAATTAGCTGTTCCTTCCGTTACATCCCACACTAAACATCGAAAGAATCAAGAACAGCACAGCTCTTGATTGTTCAGATTCCAGGATCAGTTTATTAAAATGACCAGATCCTGTTGCCGTCAGTGATCACAAGGTAATCCTAAACTTAAATCTGTGTGTGGTTCTTAGACCAGGCACTGAACCTCCTATTTGTCTTGACGGCAGTGTCCTATGGGCCCAGCTCAACCCCCAAAACTCTTCTATATGGTTAGCAACTCCCTCTCGTTTTCAGCTTCATGATTCTACAAATCCCATGTTCAGAGGCCACACTTTCCTTATTTTCATAATTCACTCTCCAGGTTAACAAAATCTTGTGGGGAACTATGCACTGACATGCCAAATTCAATCTGTGACTTAACTTCCTTTAATACCTGTACATAGTCCTGTCAACCCCTAGGTGAAAAAAAATCACACGACTAGTATACTACCCTAGGAATTTCCCTAGCCCTTAGGATTTGGCTAACTCAAATGCTATGCCCTCCTACAAGACAGCATTCATGTGATACTTAGTAGAATCACAGAACCTCGTAAGTTAGAAGTGACTTCTAAAAGTTATCTAGTTTGGTTCTAGTTCAAAAGCAGTTCAGTCAGAGCAGATTGTTACATTATGTTCAGTCAAGTTCTGGCAATCTGCAAGAATGATTTTCCTACATCTCTCTGAGCAGAATCTCAGATTTTCACTGTTTTCATGCCAAATTGCTCAAGGTAAAGTGAATAAGCAAAATAATAGGTGTTCTTGTCGAAAGCTTTTTAGCTTATGTTTACAAGAAAAACAAGTACCTGTACTGTGCGTATTTGTTGACAGTCCTTAACTTGGTATCCCCTACTGCTTAGCACCCTACCAGACTCTTCTATTTACCTCTGTGCTGTTCCCAGTGTCGAGCCACACTTTAATCCTGTTACACAGTGATGAGTTGGCCTAGATAAGATTTTGTTAAAATATGTATTTCTGAATACTAATAGAGTGTGTTTAATTTGATGTGACCATATACTGTATTTTATACACTTTTTCCATACAGTTGATGATTATAAGAAAGGGGGGAAGGGGAACAAAAAAAAAAAAAGAGAAAAAAACCCCAACCTTGCCTAAAGAGTTCAGCTCTGCTTTCTATTTTATACTTATTTTCATACTTCTGCTTCATACTTTTCATGCTTGTTCTTTTAGAGAGGATTTGATGGGAAACGAGAGCTGTCACAATATTTTTTCTCATCACTTGCCACTCCTGCCATAATGCACAAACAAGCAGAAGATGCCAGTCATCAGAACCTTCTCTAGATCTCTTTTTTGGCTCTTTGTGATGGGAGGCATCCTGAACTGGACCACTCCTACTTATTCAACAGAAGCTGAATAGGAATTGTTGTGAGACGGTCTTGTAGGGAGCACTTCATAGTGGAGTTGTTTTCAGTGGTGGGTGGGTGGGAATCTGTTATCATTCACAGGGGTTATGTATATGTTTAGAAGTTTTAGCCCAGTGGTAACTCTCCCAACTTGTCATCCCCATTTCCCTTTTCATGTTACCTCTCCTATTCTGACATACCAACAGCCTTCATTCCTTAGCAAGAAGAGCACTGTCTTGTACAGTAATTAGAATTGACGAAGAAAAATAAGATCCTTACATATTTAATAACTGAATGTAAAGAACAGAAGATACTGTATCAGTTTGTATAGCCATCCCAGTATTTTCATACATACCTCAGGGTCTTTTTCCATCTTTGCTGACAGTTTACTTCTCTTAAATTTTTTATAAAGTACATTTCAAAACATGTAACACTTTATATATTCCAGATTTCCTAAAAGGCAGAGTCATTTCAACTGCACTAATTTATGGTAAAATTTTCACATTAAATTGTCTTAACAAATATGCAGAAATCCAGAAATCTTTGTCAACCTTCAAGACCAAAGAGATGCAATATATTTTTTTATCCCAGATGGCCCAAAGAGTGCTCAGAAAATTCCATCTACTTTGACACAGTTTCTGAGTATATCTCATTTTTTGTGGCTCAGACACTGGAAGGAAGAAATGGTTGCTGCTCATTCCAAGATCAGTGTTGATGCCTTGTGATGCATGTAGAATGCCAGCTGGGACCATTCAGCTGAGTAATATCAATGAGCATCTGAGCATCTTGCAGGATTCCCTTTAGCCTTTCTAAATATGCATGCTTTCTGCTTGTATTGGTGTCAGGCAACTTGGTGGGGAAAGGAAGGAAGGGGAGGGGAAAGGTGGGAAGGGGAAGGAGAAGGGAAGGGGAAGGGGAAGGGAAAGGGAATGAGGGAAGGAAGGGGAGGGGAAAGGTGGGAAGGGGAAGGAGAAGGGGAAGGGGAAGGGAAAGGGAATGAGGAAAGGAAGGGGAGGGGAAAGGTGGGAAGGGGAAGGAGAAGGGGAAGGGGAAGGGAAAGGGAATGAGGAAAGAAAAGCTTTTGCGTGATGAATTATTAAATGTTAGATGAAAGTGTCAATGCACTTTCAACATTCTTAGCTATATCCACCCTTAATTGGATGCAGATGGAGAGACATGAGATCAGGTACCAAAACCAGCCCTGTTTCATAGGCACAAAATGCCAACTAGGAGAACATCTCGAGTCTATTTCAGACATTCCAGAAGCTATATGTACAAGTCACACACAGTATTGCACACCCTTATTTAGACACATGAGTAGTCAAGACCAAACTCAGCAATGAATGAAATTTCTCAGGAAAGACATAGAGAGAGGAACATAAGTCTTAAAGGAAAGAAATTTTCAGATACAGCCATGGAGTTCACATACCTGCAAGGTTCAGGATCACAGAAAAATCCAAAGAGCAGTTATCAGATTTCCTAAAATTGCCCAGAAAATCTCTCTGAGAAATGCTCTTTCCCCATTCAGGAAGGAAAATATCATAGAACACTCCTCACTACAGACTTCAATGGCCTTAAAGATCTAATCTGCCAAAGACAGATGTTTTAATAAAGGCTTCTAAAAGGAAAAATATTCCAGAAGGTGGAATCATCCATGTAGAATGCACAAACTAACTAACTAACATTTATCATTGACTGTGAATTGCTTTGTCATGGAGATCTACCTCCCAGAGCCTCTCAGCCGCACCTTCTATGAAAAACCTAAAAACAGCTCTTTCCTGCAAGAAAAAAAGGTTTTGAAAAAAATTTTGAAAAAAGATTTTCAAATACCTTTTTTAATGTGCTAATATTGTTTTCTCAGGGGTTCCATTGCTCTGAAGTGTGATTAACATTTGATATTAAAATAATTAAAATAAGGTAGTTGAAGCTGATATTTGGAATGTTGCTTTTCAAATTGCTGTTTTCACTGCTTTAAAAACTGTCTCATTACCGCCACTCATATTCAGGGTTACTTTTACTTCAATTACTAAGACTTTTTGGGTTATCTTGTTTGGGTTTTAAAGAAAATAATTATTCCAATCAGTTATGATGAACAGCACTCATAGTTTACAATTTTCATTATTAATCTGGCAATAGCATATCCATAATCCATGTGATATGACAGTCCCTAGAAACAGCATTTTCAATAAGAAACAAAAAGTTGTGGAAAGGATAATTAAATTTTATGGCATACAGAGAAACCACACTACTAGTTTTTACACCAGATCATGGAATATTTTTTTATATTTCTAGGCAGTATGTAAAAATATTGCATACAGCACAAGGAAAATTATATGTCCACTGAAATTTAGCTGTGAAATTAAAATAATAGTCCCATTTTTATCTGCCTACAACAGTTGATCTATAATCCACTCCAATGGAAGGTGGCAGATTTCACAAGACAACAGGTTAGGGCTTTCAGGCTAATGTGTTCTTGTGCACCAGGACAATGCAAAAGAATCAATGCAAAATCCTCAAAAATATGCCATTAACAATTTCAAAATGTTGTTTAATGCTTGCTTTGTAAGCCCATAAACACTGCTGCACCAAGAAAAACCAATCCAAGAAATTGATTGAAGCAGTTGGTCAGTTTCCTTCTCATTCTTCTCATTGTCCTCACATTGCAGCTGTAGGCATTTATCTACTGGTGGTCTTGCCAAAATCTTTGCAAAAGCTGCTTAGTGGTTGGTTGTTGGCTTGTAAAACTGAGACTGATTGTCAGCAAAATGCGAAATGTGACTCCACAAGCTGCAGTTGTTTTAAAATGACCATCATCACAGCATTGACCTTGAAAATTATGAAGGCTCACTGGTAAGAGTTAGATCACAGATACTTATATCCTCTGGGCTTTTATATTTACATCTGTTATTGCCCAGTTTTTGGGGGGAAGTAGTACACAAGCATCACTGAAGGTATAGCGTGAGAGAATCAAGTGAAAAAAGATACTCCTTGTACACTGGCTGCATAGATAGTGACATGGTAGCAGCATATCATCAAGCAGTATTCAGCTCAGCATCAATTAGATATGCCAAATATAAGAAGGCCTTAATGTTTCAAGGACCATAACATACATTTTTAAATTTCATTTTTTATCATTTCCAAGTACTTGGTGCTTTTACACATCTTTCGAACCACCAGAATGTTTTCGTCTCACAAGCAAATGTGACCCCAAATGTAAAATCTATCCTTATGTCACAATTTGGCTATTAGGTTCATATTTTCCATCTACTTCAAACTCTTCTTTATCTGCCTCCCAAAACACACTAGTTCAAATCCCATTTAACTAACTATGAGCATACTTACAATTACGTCTTACACATAGAGCAGATTTGACCAAGGCATGACTAAGAAATAAAACTTCTATTAAAGTCAGTATATTATTAATAAATATCCTTTGTTGTTCTTTGTCAGCTCTAAGAGAAGCCAATATTCTAAGCTAAGCTAAGCTAAACACTGCTCCATGAAGCAGTGACACCACACTAAATTAAAATCTGTTAAAAGGATAAGCCTGCTAGGAGGAATTGCCATTCTTTATCTATAAGACTTTGCATTTTATAGGTTTCTAGTTTATGTTTAGTCTAAATACTCAGAGGCTCTACTCTTTAATTTTATGTATACATTGATTCTACTGTGTCTCACCACACCTAATGAGCATGTTTGGTTCTTTGTCAATAGAAACTAATGATTAAATGAAGAAAGGTAATCAGATTGAAATAAAGATAAGAGATATTTCTTTTATACTAGACAGGAATACAGTATTGTCAATGCCTTTACCTGTGAAAGAAAAGTTAGATCCAGCCTCTTGTATCTTGTTTGATACCAACAGGCAAGGCCTTCAGGCAAGCATTGCTTCAAAGGCAATGCAAAGGTGTTCACAGATGTACTACTCAATTTGTGAGACAAGATAATGTTTTACTTCATGTACAAATGCTCATTATACATAAAGGAAAGCAATCACATCCTGTCCCGCTTTCTGTGAATGATAACTATTTTTAGTGCTGAAAATCCTTGAGAAATACACTGCAGCAGAACATAAGGAGCTTTTCCCACTTTAACAGAGCTTTCATGTATATCTTCAAAAAATATGGAAAGTATGGAAACATAAATTTCTTTGGAATGTGAGTAAGAGAACAAAGAGACTTTGGATGTTTTCACTAGGGAATAAGTAAACAAACTAAAAGAGTGCAGCAACAGAAATCATTACTCTTTTTCCCCCTCTTTATTGCTGACAAATTTGTATAGCCTATATTAACAAAATTCCCCATTGAATCACACTGAAGAATGTGATTAGAGTATGGCTTACAATTTTTTGTACAAAGTGAGCTCCTCTGTGATGTATCTTAACTAAAAACAAAAAATGCCATGCATCTTGCATTAGCACAAAACAACCATAAAAGAAATAGAGTATGTATATCCATTAGAAAAAGAGAGAAATTTTTTTAACAAAGTGTTGTTATTATTATACTGCGCTTTCAACTTAGTTCTCAACATAAACTGTTTGTATAGTGGAAGAAATACATATTCATTATAAATGGTGTAGACAAAATTTATAGAAACAAATCTCTGTATTTTTCCCTCTCATTTCAGAGCTAAGTGACTATTGTGTCCTTACTCTTAAGCATAGTTAAAGTTTGCTGAATTATTAGTAGTTTGGATTGCATATTGATTCATTGGAAATCATTAATTACATTACAAAATCAAAAGTATGTGAAAGAAAATTGTGTAGAAGAAGGAATTAAATCACTGTGACAGTTGAACTCTTAAGAGACAAGGCACAAAATGTGCTTGTACTGCTCTTCAGTGAATTTCAAGTGGTATTTTTTTCAAAAGTTCAATCCAGTTTGTTTATTTAAAAACCAAGCAAACATAATCTGCAGACACAAATTTTTTATGTCCTCTGCTCATCTCTCCTTACATATTGGGCTGAAAGTCTAAGTCTGTAGTGAGAAAATGGGAATGCAAGCCTTGGAATTATCTTGACAATGCCTTCAGGTTGGAAATAACTATCACTATGGATCCATTTCATCTGTACCTGGTCCTTTAAATTGACCAGACTCGTAACTAGCCCTCACATATTCCAATATCACAAAATAAAACATTTATCTTTTCTTGACTCCCTAGTGATGTGCCCCTCTATCAACCTTCACCAAAACCTCATTCTCAGGATACCAAAATGAGAAATCTTCAGACTAGATGTACAGCTTAATACTTTCTTTTCTCACAAAAAATGCTCAAATTTCTAACAGGATTTGTGAAGTATTCCTGCAAGTGGTAACAATATTGCCAGCAACCTTATCTTCTCCCAGTGAGTGCTGGTCTCTACTGGTAACCGAGACAGTGATAGCCGTGAAAATAAATAATGTGTTTGAATCTTAAACTTACCAGACCCTGGTTAACACTGCCACGGCTAACCATTCTCTTACCTTAGTGCTTGAGTGGCCCTCTTGAAAATGGAAGAGGCTCAAGTGTAAATGATTTCACCATTTCAGTGAAAAGCAATCACATTTGTGCCTAGTCCATTTGGAATTCAATCTGGCTAAGGACATCAAGAATAAAAGGAAGGGCCTCTTCAAATGTATCAATAACAAAAGGAATATAGTGGGGAATATGTAGGCCCACCATTGAATGGAACAGGCACCCTTGCAACAGAGGTTGCAGGTAAGACTAAGAATGCCCTTCTTGCTTCAGTCTTCACTATAAAGGCTGGCCTCAGGAACGCCTGACCCAGGAGACCAGGAAGAAGGCCTGAATAAAGGAATACTTCCCCTTGATTGAGGAAGATCAGGTTAGAAGCCATCTAGGCAAGCTTAACATCCACAAGTCTGTGGGCCCTGAAGGGATGCACCCACGAATGCTGAGGGAATAGATGGACATTATTGCTATTCCACTCTCCATCATCTTTGAGAGAGCGTGGCAGTCAGGAGAGATTCCTCAGGACTGGAAGAAAGAAAATGTCACCACAATCTTAAAAAAAGGACAATCTTCCAGAAAAATTAATTTAGTCATTTCTCTAATAAAAATATCAGAATTAATCTATTTGTTTTCCATATTTACAGAAAATTTCCCTTTTTTTTTTATTATTAGTCTGTGGTGACTCAAAATGAAAGTAGCATCTCTTCACATCCCTCTTTAGGTGATTTTTTATTTCTTTATTCACTGCATGAATTCTTGCTCATGGCATGGACATGTGCACTCTTTCCAGGGTAAAAATCTGGCTGGATGGCCAGGCCCTGAGAGTGGTGGTGAATGGACACACAGACAGCTGGCAGACAGTCACCAGTGGGGCTCCCCAGGGTCAGTGCTGGGGTTAGTCCTTCTTGTCCTGTCTGGATGAGGGGATCAAGTGCATCCTCCAACAGTTTGCAGGTAACACCATGTTGGGTGGAAGTGTTGATTTGTCTGAGGGTATGAAGGCTCTGCAGAGGGATCTCAACAGGATGGATCAATGTTGCAAGGCCAGTGGAATGAGATTCAACAAGACCTAATATCAGGTCCTGCCCTTGAATCACATCAACCTTACAGAGCACTACAGACTTGGGGCTGGAAAGCTGCCACTGCTCAGCAGCTGAACACGAGCCAATCATGCCAGGTGGCTAAGAAGGAGTGGCCCCTGGCCTGCATGAGGAACAGTGTGGCCAACAGGACCAAGGCAGTGACCTTCCCCCATTATCAGAACTGGTGAATCTGCATCTCAAACCCTGTGTCCAGTTCTGGACCTCTCACTACAGAAAGGACATTGAGGGGCAGGAGTGTATGCAGAAGGGCAACAGACCTGGGAAAGGGTGCGGGTCAAATGTCTGGTAAGGTGCAACTCAGAGGGCTGGGGGGTCCACTCAGGATGGCATTTAGCACTGTCCAAAACCCCTTATCAGTAAGCTGTAGACAGGTGTGAAGTGATCTCTTCTCCCAGGCAGCAAATGATGGGGAAGGAGGACAGTGTCAAGTTGTTCCCCAGGATTAGATATTAGGAAAAATTTCTTCGCCAAAAGGGTCATCAAGTACTGCAATAGGCTGTCCAGGAAAGTGGTTGAGTCACCAACCCAGGAAGAATTTAAAGGCTTGTAGATGTGATGCTTCTGGACATAGCTTAGTGGTGGACTTGGCAGTGCTGGATTAACATCTGTACTCAATGATCTTAAGTATTTTTCTAACCTACATGAACCTCTGTGATTCCTGATTCTGAAATAAATTTGTGACCAAACATATTTAATAATTCTTACTAAATATGCATCATCATCTGTGTTATAATTCAGGTGATTTTAAGGTCTCTAATTGACATGATTTCAGTGTGACAGAATGACAGTTACCTATAACAGAAGTGCTTTCATATTGTCTAATGTAAGATAAGGAAAGGAAAGCTCCACGGTTTCTTAAATGTCTCTCTGGATAAAAGCAGTTTTCCCTTATATCACAGATGAGGACATTTGAAATATATGAAGTATGAAGCCTCCAAATATTTGTGTAAGACTGCCACCTCTTACTCATTACATGGACTGCTAGAGATATAAAAGCATATGTGAACATCTTGAAGCACACAAAATAATAAAAAAAATTGAAGAAATATAAGCATATGTTTGATATATTTGCAGTACATATTAGATGCTTTAAGCATTGGAATAAAAGATACAGATGAGTTGACCATATGGTTTCACTAGGGCAAACATGCACAAATAAAAATCTAATTCTTAGATGTCTTTCTTAGAACAATATTTTAATACAGATAAAAAATACCTAAGGGTTAAGGGACATTGCAGGTATACAGGGGTATTTCTGTGGTGGTATATAGGGAGATGGCAGCTGTAAAACCAGGGATCTCATTGGCATAACAGTAGGTAAGGATTTGTCCTACATGCTGATAAATTGATAATATCATAGCACACATAATCCAAAAAAAGTAAATTATTTCTCATCCATGACTAAATATTGGTCTGGAACCAAGATAGCGAGACAGCACAAAATAATCCCAATGTATAACTGCAGAGTCCAACTCAGTGTACTGGCAAATCCATGGAATAATGCATGATTTCAGCAAATCCCATCATCCAAAATAAACATTTGAATATGGCATCAATTTATGACTAACAGATCAGAGTTTTTGCAATACAGCCAATCCAATCTTCCAAATCATAAGAAAAAAAAAAAAAAAAAAAAAAAGACTCACAAGACCGGCAAGAGTTAGTGAGAAATGGCCAGTGAGATAAGAAAAGAATCAATCATGGCAAATATCTCTGACCAGCAGAAGCCCTGTGAGTCATAGATATATTATTAGATAGGAGAATTTTTCTCAGTTTCTAATATTATTTCCTGCATTTTGAGATTTGGTCACATACATTGCTTTATGACTTTTTTAATATAAAAATAAAATTCAAAATTGAGAGTCTTGTGCAAAAAGCAGTCTGGCAAACTGTATTTTATAGTGGAAGGTGCAGAGAGGATAGAAAAGGAGATCTCAAAGGTCAGTGCTTTAAGGAACTTTCACTGGTCAATATATTATGTTTTCTTTTATACTTTTTGCTTATTTATTTTTTTCCCAGCATTTTGTCCTATATATGGATAGCAACCAAGTAGTTTTGTCCTTTTTCTCAGCCAGATCAGTTGGGCAAATACTCTGGCATCATGTTTAAATGAGTTCACCCTTTATGGGCAAAGCAAAGCTTCTGCTCACATATGAGAGACAGAAAATGAACATTGCCTTTTGCAAATAACTCTTTCAATATGCAAGTTATTTTTATTTCATAACATCTGTAGCAAGTGCTTAAAATATTTTGGTCTTTATTCAGTACATCATAGAGGCAATTGCTGAATTTTAAAACTTAGTATAAAACTTCATTATTTTCGAACAATATGTTTATGTTTTGTTTCATTAGCACAACAGAACTAAGAAAGAGTCTTGCTATCTGTTAAACATGACCAACACTGCATGTTGATCAGGTCTGTCTGTGCAAATTTAGGTGCATACCTTCACATGTAAACATAGGTAAAAAATGTGCTGATATACTTTTTTTATCTGGATTGAGTACCTTTTTATTAGAATAACCTATTTCAAGAGGAAATTTTTTTGGAGAATAAAAGCTTGGGAGATTTTACTTGATTTTCTAGTTTGTAGCAAAATCAGAGTATTTATACTTCCAAACGTGAGTTTTCATTTCAACTGAACAACCCCTGTAATGGTGAGGAATTAACAATAGTCATGGTATTTGAAATGGAACCAAGGCAAAAAAGGAAAAGCTCCCACTGCAGCTTTTGAAATCAGAGAAACTGTCAGACAAGCAGTAGAAGTAGGATTAACATCAGCAAACAGTTGTTTTTAGTTGACCTTTCCATCACTGATGACACTAAAACATTAATTCAGTTTAGCAACCGACTGACTTGTTGTACACAAGATGTTGAGGATATACCAAATTGTTGATGAAAGCCCAGTTTAAGCTTCTGGAAAGATATTCTAACCTTTACAGCTTTTCTCCACAGGCAACAGTTAGTATGAACAATAATAACTGTTCTCTGTGGAGAGTTGTAATAACAATAATGTCCTGGCAAAACCCAGCAACAATGAAGATGAGAAGTGTTTGGAAAATATTTTCATCTATTACAGAATTTCTTATCAAAATCTGTCAGACCGGTCAGTGTTGGGTGACACAAAATCACGAAGAAGCTGAGCTGATACTGTGAGCACATGTACTCGGAACAGTAATCAGTAAACTAAAAAAACAAGGAATCTGTTTATTCAGCCAGGTTCAAGAAACTCAAGCAAATAAGGCACATGATAGTGATATCTGTCACTATCTAATCACTTCAGTTTTCAAAACCAGTTGGTAATATTTGTGTTTTTGCTAAAAATCTCAAAATCATTTACTTTCTGCTGTTAAAACAACCAATGCAGCCGTCATATTACATAGTTGGCTTCACTGATTCTAAGGTAGTACCTGGGATTCACATAATAGTTTAGGAAAAAAAATCAGTAAATAATTGCCAATTTCCTTCATCCAATATTGTCATTTGTTCAGAATGTCATTTACCAATGGTTTTCAAAGCATTTTATAAATGTGAAGCTAATCTTCACAGTATTGTTATTAATAGCTCAAAGAACTATTTTTACTCTTCAGTTCAAGAAACACTAGGCATATGCCCTTGCCTGATCTTGTTTCTACTCTCTTAGCAAATGCAAATGTCGGAAAATGAATAGGTGTTTCTGCTAAGAGAATCACTTGTTTCTTATTCTATATATTTAAATTTGTTTTAATCATCAACACTTCATATATAACACATCCTTTATCCCTCCCCACTGCACACACACTCTAAATTTAATTAAAATAACTGAAATGGAACTACAGATAATTTGTTTTTTAAATAGACTGCCACATGCTCCATTTACATAAAACCCATTAGTTTGCATTAAATACAAATTAGCTGCTGATATGAGTTAAATCACATATAAATAGTTCAGAATAGCCTCAAACCCACACATTTTAATTAATATAACAGTTAAACAGATTTATCAGTAAGGTAATCAAGACTCTCACTCATTCATTCTTCAGTACAAGAGGCCAGAGAATGAAGGGTTGTCCTGTAACACTTTTGTTTTACCAACCAAATAAAGGCACAAAGAAGGTAGGAGAAATGCATCAATTCATGCATTTGTAACAAATATACTGCCTTAAAATGATTCTGCAACTGCCACACTAAAGGCAATAAGAACAAAATCTACATTGTGAGAAGAAAATGAAGATGCTGAAAAACTTTTAAGTCTTGAACTTCTGGCTTTTGCAGAAAATTTGGGATATCATAAAAGAACTGTGAAGACACTATTTTCTCCTACCTTCTGAGCATAAAAGCAAAATATATTATGACAAAAGAAGGATTTAAGACACTTAAGAAATTGTCATATGATGAAATTACTCATTCACAACGCCAGGCTCTGACATTTCTCTCCAACAGCTAGAAATACCAGCAAAATAGTGTCATTCCTTGGTAACATTTCCTCATCTTCCAAAATGGTTGCAAGAACACTATCTACATGTGAGTTCTGCAATTAGTCAGCTTGCTGAAACAGAGCAAAACACTGCCAAAAGCTCATCTTAATGACACCCAGGTAGTAAATGTTTTCCCAAGTTTATACCTACACAGGTCCATAAAAGACATTTTGGCATATACTTCAGGAACTTTAAAATTGCAACACATTTTGAGAAAGCATATATGTAAACACAACAAAGTGGTATCCCTGAGCTCTTACAGAAATTCAAAATTCACAAGATTAGAGGGCTCTTTATATGCTGGAGTTTAACAGATCAAAGAAGCAGCACCCCTGGAAAGCAAAACACCAGGAATTCAGTACCACTGTAATGAAAGAAAAAGACACAAAAAAAAAAAAAAAAAAAAAAAAAAAAAAAAAAAAAGGTAGTTAAGTAGTCAGGCTACATTCTTTGGCAGAATGGAGAGCAATTGAAGTAGCATTAATGTAGGAATCGTACAACCATTACAGTTTTTGGACAAGGTGGACTATCAGACGTCGCAAATGATTCACTTTGTTTTGCTGCTATGGTTACACAAGGGCATAGACAATACTGAAGGACTGGACATCCAGTTTAATATCAAGTGTAAGAAGCTGAGTCACATCATCACTCTATGAAAAAGCCAGGTCAGATACACTATCTTGCAAGGTCAAGCCCTATTTGTGCAAAAAATTGAGCTGTAATTAGTCTTCCATCCAGACAGTAGAAAAGTTCATTCCTGAATAAATGCGATAGCACTAAATCTGCTTTTTGAGTTGCTCAATGTTTTTAGGATATGGTCCTTAACTTGCATTTTTTTTAAAAAGTAAAGATAACTTTTTATCAATTCCAAATAAAGGCGTATCCAATACACAGGAGTTTGACAGAAACATCAAAACTAAAATACCCTGATTGTAGAATTCAACATGGTATATAGGTATTTATATTTAACAGAAGGAGAATTTGATCTGATGTTTCTAATTAGGCATACATATACACTCAAAGTAATTCTATTCTGTTCAGTCAGGAAGAACAGAGCATAATTAGCAAAGAATTAGTCATCCTAGATTCACTGATTCATCTTAGCAGTGTTTTACATAAAGTATTAAAATACAGTGCATAATATGCTATGTGTCTTAATTTTAAAATGATTTAGGAATTTTAAATGCAAGCAAGGTTCTCTAATGTATTACAACTGACACTAATATTCCAAAGAAATGCTCAAAGATTACAATTAAAAACAATTATTAGATATAAGTAAAAATTAGGAAAATATGCTACATGATAGCATCTTTGAAAAGAAAGAGGAACATTCATTATTCATATTAAAACAAAAAAATATATTTTGTATAACATCTATTTAACATGGATGTTCACATTTTGCTACCCAAGGCAATTGAACAGTCTTAATTCTATTTGCATCCCTCCAGAGAGGTAACTACCCATAAAGACTAAGTAATTTTACCCAATGAATATCAGTGAAGTAAACAGTAACATAACAGCTATTTTGCTTCTTAAAAGCCAGTTTTTGGTGTAAATTATTCATTGTTAGAAACAGCAGGATAGGTTATGTCAGTTACATTAGTGTCGTATTGTGTCTGTTCCAAGATACAACAGACTAAAATAGGTGTGATGTATCACAACAAAAGGTGAAGTACGAAGAGACAAGTAACCCCCAAAATACCCAAATATTTTCAATAAACCTGGTAACTCAATGTAGGAACATAAATGAAGAAAAATCTAACCTTTTTCAAAAACTGCAATCACTAATCAAAGATCCAATCCTTGAAAACTTTTAAGTACAACTAATCAGAGAAGATTTGTGAAAACATCATTACTCAGGCCTAGGATCAAGTTAACTTGACTGAAATACATTCTCAACTGCTTTGCTATATTTCAACAAATAAATGTTTTCTCTCCAAATCTAAAAGCTCAACAAAAATTTTCATATGCTGTGGCAGGATGCTTACATAAAATTGTTTCAGACAGATTGATTATTTGCTATAATCTAAAGTCCTGTGAAACTCTTGAAGGCAGATATTTCTTATAAGGCTACATAGTGATGTAATCAATTCTATTTGAAAAATTTGATTTGGGCTAAATTCTTAACACCTCAAATTAGTTTCTGAAATTCAGAGGTTTCATCAAAACAGAACTTCTAACAGTTATTTCTTTTCCTCCCCCATCCTTTTTTTGTTATTTCATTGATTTTCCTAGAATGTGGTAAGACAGCCTTCTCAAAAACAATGAAAAGAGACAGAGAAGTTACTTCACACTGGCACTGACTCAAGGCCTTTCTATTTATACAGGCAGCATTGAAGTTATATTTCAGTCAAATCTAGTTTCATTAAATGACATTGTAGATACAGTTTGCTCAGTTTTGAACAGCAGTTGCAGTGTAATTAGAACCACAATAGAATAATGGGCATATTTTATTAATCAAATTCCAGTATCAAGCTGGCTGCTGTAATAATGGGAGCAATTATTGACTGATTAACTGTTCAGCTGGAAACTGACCCTATCTGAATTCTGTCTTTCCAAAAGGAACCTAAAAATAATATTTTGAGGCAGAGACCTCAAAATAACTTCTTTCTAGCTCTTCCATAACATAGAGCCATGCCAGGTACTATAAAATGTGAGGCATTAAATTTTCCAAATAAAGAACAAAAGAATGTAAAAATGTCAGAACTTCAAAATATAAGTCAATAAAAAAGTCTGCTGTAAACTGAAAATGCATGATTTACCCTCTAATAGTCATGAAACTTTCTGATAAACAATGAGAATTTGCCCAGGATGTAACTATGTGTAACTCCTACCAATGAGAAAATATTTAGGTCTTCTGTTTAGAATCTAAAGAGATCTCCATGAATTATAAGTTTCCACAGGTACCCATGGAGAGGTTAAAGCCAACTAAAAATTTGTGTGATTCTCACAATACCGAGGTGAAAATATGCCCAGCGGTTGATAGTGTTTGTGACATGTACAAAGTCCTATTATTTCCTCTTAATTCTGGAAGCAATGCAAAGCAAAATAACAACCACAACAACAAAGAGAGGAGAGGGTAATGGGTTTTTTCCCACCTGGATTTCCTGAAAAAGGAATATGACATTCTTGTTGACTTCGAATAGCTTCCCTCCCAAGACTTTCATTCTGAACTGGCAGTTTTCTGTATTGCCTCTGAGTTGATCAGGGAAGAATCTAAAAACCATATTCAAGCAGAAATTCGTTCTGTCATCTAAATCTCATGACTGCAGCAGCAGACCAGAAATGCTACAGAAGCAACAGCTCCTTCAGAAATACCTGGGTGTGGTGGTTTGACCAGGAAGAAGTGGGAATTCTGGGATGCTGTGGTCAAACCAATGGGTGCTCGGATTTTGATATTGGCACGTGGTGTGGCCATTGGGGTTTGGACACACCTCCGAGAACACACAGGGGTTAAAAACCAGAGCTGCGGCCCTGGGAGGCTCTTTTGGGACTCTGAGGGAAGGAGGTCGGATCTCCCTCCCCCGTCCAGCTGCTGCTGCTGGGCGGGGGAGGGGCAGCCCTGTGGTAGGCCTGGGCCTGGACAGAGATGGGGGGTGAGGAGGCCCTTGAGGATGGAAGGGTGGAAGAGCACCAAGAGACATTGGGCAGCCACCCCCGGCCCCCCAGGAGAGAGAGAGGGAGAGCCAGCAACAGAATGTGATAGCAGCCGGCCAAGGAGGAGAAGGGGGCGAGTGCAGCGAGAAGATGCCCGGCCGGAGCGGCAGCAAGTGTGGGAGTGCCGGAGCTCTGGGACAGGCAGAGACTGAAATTTTTAATCCCTTTCTTTCATGACTGGGACCTCGCAAAAATGCTGATCCTCCTCGGAGCTGAATAAGAAGAGAGATAAGAGATGAGATAACAAGGACCTGGCCCGAGGGAAGTGGAGAAGACTGGCTGAGTGGGGAGAGAGATGATTGGAGTGGCCTTTTGGCTGGACTTTTCTTGTGTAGCCATAGACTGAACCAGTTTTATTCCTGTGATACAGAGACTGCATTTAGGGGGAGGCAGTGCCTCAGAACCAGGAGGGTTCACTGTGGGGACCCCTCGGCCCCAGGGGGTGGGAAAAATTGGGGGGGACAGATGTCCCGAAGGAGAGACTGTGCCTTTTTTGGAGTGAGACAAGGCATCCTTAAAGGACAACCCTAGAAGCAGCTCTGGTCCATGCACAGTGGTGAGAGCACTGGGCATGGAAGGAAGATGTCACAAGTGGCAAAAGGACTTTCTGGGCGGTGCTGAGTGACATGGAAGCACACGAGGTTTCAGCAGGTTTCCAGGGGAAGCCTATGGTGCAAGAAGGACTCCTCTCCTCTTCATGGACTGAAGTTTGAGTATTCTAAAGGGTGGTGCCAGACTGGGCAGTTGGTGATTTGGGGGAATGTACTGGATTGGGAAATTTTGGTGGTGGAGAGGAGGAAAGTGCTTTTTTGTAAGGTTTTCAATTTTTTCCCTTATAGTTTTTTTCCCTTCTTTTCTTGTAGTTTAGGTAATAAAGTTTTCTTTATTTCTAAGCTGGAGCCTGCTTTGCTTATTCCTGGTCACATCTCACAGCAGACACCAGGGAGAGGGTATTCTCATGGGGGCACTGGCTCTGTGCCAGGCCCAAACCATGACACTGGGATACATGCAGCACTTCAGGAGAGCAGAGTACAGAAGAGCTTTGTAGTAGTCAACACTGTAACAGAAAAAATCAAAACCACTAAGTACAACAACACCATGTTGTGAAAAATATTGCCAGTATTACCAGCTGCTACTTATTCCACTTCTGCTACTGGGAATAAGTATCTTATATCCAAGTGTAGTTTGGCAATGAAGTATCCCACTCTATCTCAATAATGAGGATTATTGTTTAAGTAAATTTGGGTATTCAAATAAATAAAGTGTGCAGTGAGATTACTAACAATATTGGTGCTTAGATTATGATTATTAGAAACCTGTTTTGACTTCCCACCAAGGTGCATCTGTTAAATCCTTGTTCTTAGCACAGAAGCTGATTTGTACAAACATGACATAATAGTTCTATTTTGAATTATTTCTGTTCTTTTCTTTCCACCCCAAAAATAAAGGCAAGAATGTATTTTTTCTTTTTAAGCCGAAGAATACACCCCAGCATAAAATTCTCTGGCAGAAGATTAATAAATGGTAAACTCATTACCTAAACTTGTGGTTTCATGGTCAGCTGAAATCTATCTAAATTTATGGTCTCTATTTATCCCTGCCCACTGCTCAGTAGAGGTTTGAGGATATTCTTTGGATTATTATGTAGGATTTGTGATGTTGATTCGTGGCTGGATTTGAAGGTTTAAGGGGAGATTTTTTTTTAACAAATAAGGAATTACTGGGGTTGGCAGGGATTATCTCTAAGGGATTCTTTGCTAATAGAAAAGCAGAACTCTGGACTATTGTCAAAAAAACTAAAATAGTATTTTTAGGCAGAAAAGTTTTAGGCTAGATAGTCCCTCAGTTACATATGAAATTATATGATATTTAGACATATAATCTACAGAATTATGCTTTCCTCTGATTGTATATTCTGTATCCAAACTACATCTACATTTAGGATCACTAAGCTGGATTGCCAGACTGTGCATCTATTCATATAGACTGTTGGTTGGGATGAAAAATTAAAGTAGAATTTGACAATGAGGCTATGTATTCTTATGGATTTAATTACTTTAAGTAACATAGAACCAATTGAAGAGAATGGGATCACAAAGGAGACAGTGTCCAAGAGATCTTGGACAAGGATTTCACAGCAGAAGCATTTTGTGTAGATTTTTGTTTCATTTAATTTCCTTCTACAATATCCAGACTTTTGTGTTCATGTTTTTAAAAAGACCTGTATTTAAATTACATTATTTGAAGGAGGACTGATTCTCCTTGGGCTGTTTTGAAATCCACTTTTTCATTTCTCTACAATAAGAATTGGAATGGTTAGTGATTGTTTGAAATTTAATTTGCATTCATACCTGTTTCAGATGTTTTGAAACTTGATCTAATAACATGTATTGGCTTGGAAAATTTGAACATTTCCTTTACTGGGACTATGAATGAATGAATGACTTCTCCCTTCACAGCAATCCTGGGGATTATGTTAGTGATTTTGATTTGTCAGGAATTCACCCTGAATTTCCATACTTTCATAAAAAATGGACTCTTAAAATACTGAACACATCACCAAGTTACAAGATTGGACAAAGACAACAACCTATGGCGTGAAAGAAATGCACAACTACTTACCTGTCCAGAGTCCAGGGCATCTTTCCCAAGGGAGGCTGTGAACCATTGAACTCAGCTGGAGCTTTCTACGTTAAAAGCCATCCCAAAAACCTTGAAAAATTGTACTGATATTAGGGCTGAAGCTCACCCCCCACCCTGCAGGAACATAATCCTGTTACAATCCTGGCTGTCAACCAGGAAATGAAAATCGAACTGAAAACTCCCTTATTTAAATAGCCAAATTCTCAATAACTGGTTGGTACAATTTTTATCTAAAACAATTTTCAGGGAAAGCAGCTACTCTCTTGATGTTCCTCCTATTATAAACCCACATATTCAGCCCACACAGGTTGTGAAACCTATGCAGCATTTGGTATGGTGAAGCAAGAAGGTGTTAGTTCCACTGTGCTCTTCAGCGACATGGACCAGGGGAGTAGAGTAGTGAAGGCTGTTTGGTTAAAGAGGTTAATTAAACCAACTGAAATTCTGAAGCATTGTACAAGATAATAAGCTTGGACACTGAAAATAAATGCATAGTGTTTATTTAAATATTAGGGAGAGAAAGTGTAAGGGATAATCAAATTACATTTAAAATCAAGATTTTTCAAGAAACAATATTAAATTGACTCACTGAATAGTGTGGAATGTTTTCCTCCCTCTGTCTATAAAATACAATTATTGTATCCTATGAATCAAGAAATTTACTTTTCTGTGAACTTCTCAGTGAAGTCAGACAGACATCTCCTTTAACTACTGACCTTACAGTGAACAGTATTCCACTGTATCCTTAATAGGTTAGATAAATATAATAATTATATTCTAAATTCATTCTACTGCTACTCAGTAATTGTTACATCAAAAAAATAAATTTACAAATTTCTTACCAGAATACTGCCATGTGGTCCCTTAAAATAGAAATTCAGATTGTTCCTTACCTGTAGTTTTAATCAGCAGTGCCCATTTATATTCAACCTCTGTCAAGAGAAACACCAAAAGAAAGTTTTCTAGGTGATAGTTAATTAGAAATGTGCCTCCTGAAGTATAGCAATAATTCCATTTCTGATGCAATCTTTCATCTTGCTAAAGGCTTTTTTATCTAACTAAAAATAATGCTAAAGCCTTTTCTGCTTTTAAAAAATATTTTTTCCAAAGTTACTTAGAATTCATAAAGGTAATAACTACTTTTTCATTACATTTTAAAATTGCCTTTTGCATTTTAGCTGAAGCTCTTTTTAAATATGCATTTCTCATCTATTTTTTTGGTAAATCCTAAAACTATACAGTTTGTAGAATATCCAACTTGTAAAGTGAGGCAATATTCTTCCTTTTTAGGTTTTTTTAATCTCTTCATGAGGAACCATACAAAACAATTACATCAGTCTCATATGGCATGACACACACAAGTAAATTTCACTGTGTTTAGTTTTTCAGATCATAACACAGATTTTTGTGAAGAAACAAGAGGCTGTTTAAATGAAGGCACACAAAGTCTGATACTTCTTTCATGCTACTGTAAATAAGGAATAATGTTAATGAAGGAACAACCAAAGGACCAACAAATGTGTTGTGGTAGAATAGAATTTACTATTTTTGTCTCCTATGTTGTCTAGCTATCAATATTCACATTCTTATATGACACATTTTAATCTGATCAATCTCATACACATTATAACGATATTGAGGTACAGAAATTATCTTCTTTACCAGAATAAATATTATCTAAACTTCAAAAAATCAACTGTAAATTCAGGAGATAAACAGATACCTACAAAAAAAAAGCATAGCTCGACAGAAAATATCTGCTTATAAAAGTATTTCAGCACTTTCTTACCAAAAATAAGGAATGAAAGTCTTAAAATAAGGTGTGTTTGCTTGATATAATGCCACAATCTTAAAACTGTACCATCATCTAACCCACTAATCTCTAAATGTCCATATTTTCCATACTAGCAAGATAAATCTTTACTAAAATTGCACCTTCCCGGGATGAATAGAAATTTTTCTATGTTCATCCAGGTCTTAGAATTTTCCTTACAATGTGCATTTTTATGCAACAGCTCTAGGTTCTTTAGTTCTGTAATGTACAGGCCTGAACAAATCTATGTTTGGGATTGTCTTTTTAATTCACACTCTTTTAAGTATAGATTATCTCCACCTCCACGTTTATGCCTTGATTTCAACAGCTTCAATTTTTTTCTTTTAGCCCATCCAATAGAATAAATACGCAAGTTCCAGAGCTCAAAGCATTCCCAGGTGTTAATAGTGTGCACACAACCCCAATGCCTGAAGATAGTCCACTAACAACTTGTAAATACATCTATGATCCAGAATCATGTACATACCAATATCTCTTATCCAGTTCACAGACAACTGTTTTTGCATTTGGTCAAATACTACTGATGAGGAAGGCTATTGCAATTTACCACTATTATTCTGCACAACTACTTTGATATTATAATATTTTGGTGAATAAAATGTATTTTGTTTTTAAGAAACTTGCTTGGGTTTTGTAATTTATACTTTGCTGAACACTTTATGTTCCTTATGAAATTATGTTACAAATTACCATTTTTTGATCTGGAGACTGCTAAAGCTGTAAACAATTTTTGTCTGTTTCAGGTATTGGCATTAATAAAGTTGATATTTCATTTAAATGGGTTAAACTGGAGTT
Organism: Melospiza georgiana; assembly: GCF_028018845.1. Taxonomy (NCBI): domain Eukaryota; kingdom Metazoa; phylum Chordata; class Aves; order Passeriformes; family Passerellidae; genus Melospiza; species Melospiza georgiana. The sequence goes on along the minus strand of NC_080465.1, from coordinate 58,771,871 downwards.
TTCCTAATGTTGCTATATTTAGAAAAATATTTGGCATGGCCACATATAGATAAAGACACTTCCCCATCTTTCTCATGCTAGAGTAAGGAGATATTCAAACAGATAATTGCAGTTTCTTACTTGTATTAGTCTGTTGTAATTTTCTCCAAGCATCACAGAAGTGACCACTACTGAGGGAGGGTTTGGCCCTTTCCTTTGGGGCAAGGAATTTGTGCCTTCACTTTTGAAAGACAGCAGAAACTGCAGACTTCAGCCTCTGGTTCCTTCGCTGGCTTTCCTACCTGCTCCACCCACTTCCCCAGCAGAAGTTCCAGATCTTTTCCTCCCCATTGTGAAAACTTTAGTGCTTCTCTGTTTTGCACATTTCCTTTTGCTAACCCTTCACTTGGCAAATCCTAAAACATTTTGATATGTCATGTGTCCATTTATAAGCAGAAAGTATGAATCTCCTCTCCTCACTTTGTCAAAATGTGCTTTGCTGGTCCACCAAATTTCCTGTATAACTATAGCCCAACATCTCATAATATTAACCTTGTAAGTGTAAGCTGAATAATATATAAGGTATAACTCCTGTCAGGACATTTCAAAGAATATGCCATATCTTATTAATGATATTAAGCAAAAACGCTTCCAGGCATTTCAGAATTTGTCAGCAGAAACTTGTTTTTATTTATTCAAAATTTAAACAGAAACTTCTATGCTAAGTTTTTATATGAGCTATAAACCCAGTCTTGAAGTTACTAATGAGGTTGCATTTGTTTTATCCCTGATGGCCTAGCCTAAATTTCAGTTATAAAAGATTCACTTAAATTTCATTTTTTTTTTGTCAGGTTAGCTCACCAATTTAGTGTGAAATATTTAACCACACCTCTTCTTTAAATTGCTATGAAATGCCCTGTATTTCTTTGATAATCTTTATGTGCTGTGCAGGACTGGCTATTTTGCCACAATCTTCTACCAACAGAATCACCTGATTATGGGACACAAAGAGGATTCCATGAGGGAAAAGCCTTGAGCAGCCAGCCACTACAATGGATCCCTCTCACTGTAATATCTGGCCTCTTGAACAGGTTGTGCCTTGGAGGCATTGACTTCAAGAGCAGAGCAACATTTGGGATCAATCTATCCCTACCTACATTGATATCTTTAAGATGGATCACACACCTCCACAGCTGCATGTACTTACATCAACTTTCAAGGTTTTGTCTGAAAATGTCTATCCACAATGGTCCAGGCTCATAGTCTTTTTCAGTCATGTCATATTTTTCATCAATTGCCAATCCTGACTCCATATCAACATACATGATATTTTCTAAATTTTAGCTAGCTATTTAAATTAGAAAAGCATTGCCCTTCTTTTTCAACTATCTATTAGAGGAGCTTTTGTCATGAGACAATTTGAGAATATTTTTAGAAAGTTCATTTTATCAGTCAGTTCTCTATTTATAAGTGTTCATAGAATCATTGAAAGGTTTGAGATGAATGCAACATTAAAGATCATCAATTTCCAACCCTCTGCCAAGGACAGGAACACTTTCCGCTAGACCAGGTGACTCAAAGCCCCATCCAACCTGGCCTTCCAGGATTGTTCTCCTGATAGCTTGTTCAGGGTTGTGAGATTCCTGTTTACACTCCTCTCTGTCCTCACGATCTTTAACTTCACTGTTTCATAGTCAATGCACTCACAACCAACCTGCAGGTTTACATTCCTGTGTCGGCTTTGCATGGCCTGGTTTTTGGTAGCAGGGGCTTCACAGAGGTGACTTCTTTGAGAAGCTGCAGAAGCTTCTACCATGGCTGGCAGAGCCCATCTCTGATGACTCTGAAGATGGACATGCTGCTGGCCAAAGTCAGCCAATTAGAGATGTTGATAACATCTCTACGATACCATATTTAGGAAGAAATTAAAAAAAAAAAAAAGTGGGGCATCTGCATTTTTTTTCATGCCAGAAAAGAGGAGAAGGTGAGAACATGTGATGGAAGACAACATGGAGACACTAAGGTCAGTGGAGAAGGAGGTGGAGCTGCTCCAGGCATTGGAGCTGAGATTCCTCTGCAGGCTGTGGTGAAGACCATGGAGAAGCAGCTGTGCCCCTGCAGCCCATGGGTGCACAGGGAGTGCAGAGATCCACCTGCAGCCCATGGGGGAGCTGCCCATGCTGGGGCGGGTGGATGCCTGGAGGAGGCTGTGACCCAGTGAGAGACCCAGTGGAGAGAGGGCCCTTGCTTCCAGGCTGGAGCAGCCTGTCCTTGGAGTAATGTACCCTGTGGGAAAGAGTGACCCATGCCACAGCAACTTTGGGAGGAGTGTCTGCCCAGAGGAGGAACTCATGTTGCAGCAGTTTTAGAACTGCTGCTCGTGAGAGTGGACCCACACCAGTGAAGTTCATGGAGAGCTGTCTCCTATTGGAGGGACCCCATAGCCTCACAGGGGAAGGACTCCTCTCTTGGAAGAGCAGAAGATCAAAACCCCCACGCCCTGTCTCCCTGTGCTGTTGGAGGGAAAGAGGGAGGGGTAAAAAGCAGGGGAGTAAAAAGGTGTTTTAAGGGCTTATTTTATGTTTCATTATCCTACTCTGGCCCTGTTACTAATAAATTCACCCTGTACCTCTAATCTGAGCCTGTTTTGCCCCTGGAGTGTTTTCTCCTAGTCCTTATCTCACCTCATGAACCCTTTGTTAAATTTTTCTCTCCTCAATCCAGCTGTGCCAGGGGAGGGTGAATGAGTGGCTTTTGTGGGTGCCTGGTGTTGGGCCAGTGTCAAACCACGACAATTCCCCACCAGTCTCTGCTCCTTGTGACTACAAGGTCCAGAACAACACATCTGCATTTTCATTGATTCCTCTGAAGGCTGGCCATGGTTCTCCATGAAACAGCTATACTGATTCCTCCCCATTATTTTTATCCCAATGTCAACTAATGGTATTCTTCATCATAATTTTTTTACAAATTTCTCTGGTACAGCATGCGGATTTGATGGAGTGTTCCTTTTCCTAAATTTTGCAATAACTCATTTGGGTCTTTTTTTTTAAACAATGTGTTTGCTCATTTTTTATGGTGATAGCTGATAGAACATAACCTGATTTCATAGATTTTAATGGAATTAAATGTGATTATTTTGCAAATTTTAATATCATAAGACAGCAGTTTGTTCCTCTTCCTTCTAAGGTCTTGTTCTAAATCCTGTTCTACTGACACTGCACAAAATCTTTTCCAATTCACATCCTATAATAAATGCTGCAGCATTGGAATTCCTAAATCTCCTTCAAACTAATCAGTGAAGCAAAGAATTCTCTTAACTTTAAGGTAAAAAAATTCATTAGCCATATATAGTTTCCATATTCTTTGGCAAGCTTTTTGACTCCAATGGGTTAAAAAGGATTTCATCACTAGTCTTTCTGGTTTACCAAGTTTATATAATCCTTATTGCCTGTAAACTGTGATGTTACCACTTTAGCACTTGGAAGTAATTTGCTGTTTTTGCTTTGTGCTTTAATTTAACAATTTTTTCAAGGAGATCCCTTTTTCACAGATCACCATTATTCCATGTGTCTTCTTAATTTTATTTCGCTGATGCATATTGAATTTGATTATGCGCTCTTCAAGGTCTTCATAAATGATTTAGGCACAGGAGTGAAAGTATAATGCTTGCTGATGATACTAAATTGGGAGGAGCTGTTGAGTTTCTCAAAGGTAATGAGACCCTGCAGAAACACCTCAAAAAATTAAAGGGCTGGGTAATTACTAATCATTTGAACTTTTAACAAATCACAAGGGGCAGGCACCACCCTCTTCTCTCTGGTTACCAACTTTAGGACCCAAGGACATGTCATGAAGATGTGTCAGGAGAAGTTTAGGCTGGATATCAGGAAAAGTTTCTTCACCCAGAAATCGGTTGGACACTGGAACAGGCTCCCCAGAGAAGTGGTCACAGCACCAAGACTGACAGAGTTCAAATTTTGGGCAATGGTCTCAGGTACATGGTGGGATTCTTGGCGTGGCTTGGAGATTCTTGTGCAGGGCCAGGACTCAAACTAAATGACCCTTGTGAGAACTTTCCAGCTCAGGATATTATAGGATTCTATTACTTCATGTATTTGGAGCAGTTCTAGAACAGTTCTTCATTTGTAACATTGTGAGGTGAGCCGTGTAGCTTGATCAAAACTGGTGGACTAAGTCAAAAACAACTTCTTCCATTTATGTTCACCATTTCTTTACTAGACTGTGGTAATTTCTCTAATTATGATAATTGGGACATTCTACTACTTCTGTGGCGATGGCTTCATAAATTTTTTTTGTCTCACACTGTAAATTGTTTCTGACAAGTATTTGCTGCCTTCAACATATGCATATCTTATAAACTTCCCATCCTATTCTATGCAGTAAACTCAGTGCTAGCCCTGCCTTTGATTTTGCTCTCTTTTTGCTTGTTATACTTGCCTTTCTTTGTCTCTCCTGATTCCTAGTTATTTTTTAATTAAAAACAAGTTGAATGAAAGAAGGCACAGGTCTATATGTGCTTCTTTTGTCTTCTCTTTGTAAGGAAAACACACCACTTTTCTTCTGGGATTCCCTTCATATGAGGACAAATAATTAGAAATGAATTAGTAAAATATGCATAAAATTTCGAGTTTGCTATTTCAAATGTAAGTTAATGTCTTTGAATTACACAGTTACATTGTCCTATAGGTATTATCCTATTAAGGACTTTTTGCTGACAGTTAACATGCCTCAGAATGTAGCCAAGGCCATCTTACTCAGAAAAATTTCTGAACTTTTTCACTGTTTGCTGAGTGACAAATTTCATACTCTGTTGACTCAGAGATGCAATGCATTATTTTTAACCCCTAAGTATTTAAGAATATAAAAGCAATCTCAGAGTACAACTATTTTTATGTTAAACAAAGATTCTCATTCTCATGCAAAAGATTTGTGGTTTAATTCTAAATTTTCATTTTTCCTGATTTTTTGAAGGAGCCAACCATCAACAAAGCTTATGTAGTATTTTTCCTCTTTCTTTTCTTGGGGAAATAGTCCCTATCATAACAGATGAAATGAAAACTCAATTTACTTTACTCTAATGAATAGCAAGAGCGTAAACAATTCTCTTTTATGTAAAGAAACATGAGATAGCAAGGAAAGCCACAATATTTTTGTGAAATATGTGAAAGTCACATATTTTTAAAAACATGGAAAGAACAATGAAGACAAAATTGAAATATTTCAAACTCAGGACTTATTTGTAAACAACATGCACTGACCCCATTATATATTTCACCCTTATTAGTACTGTTCTTCCACTGCAATATTAAAAAACCAGAAAGAGCTCCATACTCACTCGGTCATTTGACCAATTATTTTTTGTATACTTATGTCTAAAGCCATTCTGTGTTTCTATATTAACCTTGAGTTGCAGAGATTAGTGCCACAGCTTAACAACAGAGAAGATGATCTCTATTGTAAGTGGATTTTTTCACGTACTTGTTCAAATAAGCTTAGATGCAGTATGAAGAGCAAGCTGTAAGTACATGACATTTTCCCAATAAGTGTTTTTCATTATATTGAACCATACCTAAAACTCCTGCCACATCAAATTTTGTAACTCTATTCCATGTGTCATTTAGGATTTGAATTCTGACAGCACCCCACTTTCCTGACAAGAACCAAAACTTCTGTTACAAAATATATAATTTTTGCATACTGATCTATTTAACCATGCGAAGTACCAAATTTAAAATATATTATGTCAGAAAAAATCCTTTGAAACTTACATGTGCTGAGAAAAAGTATTTCACTGACATCTGTGTCCTTGAACAAGAAGAGGTAGATTGGGTCAGATACGATCAGGTATTTGTTTTCACACCTGTAGACACTTCGCATTCAGTCCTTCAGATCACACTTGGAATTTTTAAAGTAGGAAGTCCTGCTATAAAGACCTACAAAACATTTAAAATTATTAAGACAGAAGTATATATAAATCACTTACCATCTGTATTTGTTTTGGTTCAGGGTAAATTTGGGAAAAAACTCTCGGAGGGTTTTTTTTAGAAAAGCAGATTTAATTGGCTTTTTAAAAATTGTTTGGGAGAAAATACTTTTTATGAGAAAAGTGGAAAAATTATTTATTAAACAATAAAACTTAAAGAATTATAAAACTTTTTTGTTGTTTTAAAAGAGATGACAAAGTCAGAAAAGTCTTTTTTCTGGGTTGTAGTTTGGTTTAGGTTTTTATTAGTTTTTTTGGCGCTGGAAATGTCACAGGCCAGGCCCGGCCTGGTGGGCCACAGGTGCGAGCTGCCAGTGGTTTTTTGGGTGTTTAGTCTAGCGTAGGTTTAAATAGGTTTAAAGAAAAGGGAAAAAGCCCCTACAGTTTAGGGAACTTTGCTGCTTTGGTTAGTTAAACATAACTAAAATAAAGGAGAACTCTGTTTTGTTGTCTGTTTATTTGCAGACAACAACAGTTTAGGAGTAGGAATGTGGAGGAGTGAGTGTAGTGCTTGAAAACAAATTGCATGCTTCTTTTTCTCTTTTACTTTTTGGAGCAAGTTTTAAACATGTGAAACATTGTTTAGTATAAACAGAATAGATGATTGGCGATAAAAGCATTATATAGGTAATACAGGATATTTTATTTTTTATTTGTATATTGTTAGTTTACTACTAAAACTAATATATGTTTTAACTCTACAAACATATACACTATGTAAAATTTTTTAAATTTTTTTTTTTCAATTTACGCAATTGTGCTAGAGTAGTAGTAGATTTTTCATCCCATCTTGTCATGTTTTTTCTGAAAATATGCAGGAAGAACTACAGCTCAGTTTGTGGGGTGTACTTTCTCTTCTTGTTTGGGGAATGTTTGTGTTGGATATTAGAACTTTTGATTTGTATTGCTGAGATTTGGAGCAGGCTTTTTAAATCTTTTTTTTTAAGGATTTTCTTTTATTTTGTCTTCTAATTTTTGTCGACGCACTTTTACTGTAACGATTTCAGCAGTGTTGGGCTATGTACAGCATTATATATGCTTGGAGCTTTTTCACTATATTAAGCACAGTTTCTCACTGTATTTAAGCACTGTCATCTCACTTCATTATTGCTAAAGCAGAAGTGTATTCTTGTGTCTTAAGTCATATAAGTTTTGCTGCATCACGGATGTACATGGTACTAAGTTTGGATTTATAGTGTTTACGTTATTTAGTATTTTGTTTTTAGAAAAATACTAAATACTAAAGACAATTTTTGTTATTGTTACTTTTCTTTAAGCATTGAACTTTTTGTTTTATGGTTTTTTTACTGAGTTTGTTGCATATAGAGAGTGTTTGCGCACAGATATTTTTGTGTTACACTTTTTAGGACTGGCGTTTAGAGGTTGTGAGGGTTACTCCCCCTCATCATTTTTGGTTGATGATGGGATTATGTGATAGGTATTTTAAATGTTTCACTTTATGGTCATCTTAAACTGTAGTTTTGCTTGCAGATTTTAAAGACAGGCTAACTAATTAGAGAATTAGAGATTTATTAGGTTTTCTAGGGGCAGACATTTTTTTTTAGGCCATGAACGCCCTTTAGGAACAGGACTCAACATTGGGGTTTGTGTTAGTTGCTTTAACTTTGGCTTTTGTACTAGTAATTGGTGTTGAGGGTCCTTCCCCCAGGTGATCATCATCGGTTACTGGCTGATTGGTTTTGCTTGTGTGCTTTTTTTCGTGGTGACTGCCAGTGGCTTAGGGTTACGGTTTTGTTTAGCTACAACTTGAGTAGCTGGGCTGTTGGCTGCAGCCTGAGTGACTGAGGTAGCTGCTGATTTATGTCCCTGCCTCCCTGCCCCTATCTGCTGCCCTACAGTATCTAGCAGTGTGCAATAAGCACAGGCCAAGGCCCAGCTCATTGCAATGAGCTTTTTCTCTTCAGTGTCATCATGGCACTTCTCTTTCAGGTATTTCTCCACTTCAGCTGGGTTTTGAATTTGTTCACATGGAAAATCTTAGTTTACAGGGTCAGAAAATTCCTTCAGGGTTTGGCTCATATTTTCCTATTCTCTACACTACTCAGGATTTTCCACACCTGGGTCTACTTCTGGGTTAGGGGTCTCATCAGCTCCTCTGGACATTTCAGCTCTCATTCTAGAGAAGTTGTAGACTATAAAAAGGAAGCTTACTAGATTAAATATCAGAAAGATGGGGGTTTTTAACATTTAGGGTAAACTGAACATTTTTAAAAAGTGACATACCAGATTTAAAGGAGAAGAAGGAAAGGAAAGGCTGGAAAGCTTCATTTTCTGCCCCTCCTTTAAAAAACTGCGTGCATTTACTAATAAATCCCCAAAAAAATACTATTGGAACTGGGACGCAGGGTGGGACGAAGAAACTATAAACTCTACATATTTTGAACAGACTCTAGTATTTTTGTAAACGCCCTACTATTTTGTAAACGCTCAGCACAGTAGCTATTTTAATCTGTGCCCTTTTACTGTAAAAACTATATGTAAGGGACAATAATCTTAGTGACTAGAAAGGTACTAAAACTTCCAAAAGCTTAGAGACCAGAACTATATGAAGGTTTCTACCTCAAGAGACATCACAAATTTAAACAACATGGTTACTGACTGCTTTAACTTACTACAGAGCAAGGACAATTAACACGTAATTAATAAAAATTTTTTCCACTTTCATAGTGCCTGAGAAAGTGACTTTCTCGGCACCCTACACTGAGTGCAACTAGATGCAATTGTTTTGGTTCAGGGCAAATTTGGGCGAGAACTCCCAAAGGGGCTCCTCTAGAAAAGCAGATTCAATTGGCCCCTCCCCCAACCAGTTCAGAAGAAAATAAGCCTTTGAAGAAAAGTGGAAAAAACTGTTTATTAAACAATAAAACCTAAACAATATTAAACAATCAAACCCCTTGGCACTCTAAAAGAGATGACAAACTGAGAAAACCCTGTCCCCACGTTGCAGCTCACTCACTCTCTGATCAGTCCCTCTGGTGCTGGAATTGTCGCAGGCCAGGCCCGGCCCGGTGGGCCACAGCTGCAGCTGCTGGTGCTCCCCTGGGTGTTCAGTCCAGAGCAGGTTTAAACAGAATTAAGGAAAAAGGGAAAAAACCCTACAGTTTAGGGAACTTTGCCTCAGCTAGCTAAAACTAGCTAAAACAAAGGAAAGCTCTGTCCCACTGTCTGTCCGTCCGCAAACACAGTCCAAGAGCAGGAATGTGGAGGAGTGAGAGCAGTGCCTGAACACAAACCGTGCACTTCTCCTCTCCCCACTTCACTCTCTGGAACAAGTCTTAAACGTGCAAAACGCATTATTCACCATAAACAGAACAAGACAACTGGGGATAAAAGCACCATATAGTCATCTTACCATTAACATGAATTTTGTCCTAATACCACTTATAACTGAGATGCAAGTAAAAATTAGGAGCTTTCCCAGGATAAATGCACAACTATTTGACCAGGTGGATGGTCTCTTTCCTTAACTTGGAAAAGGTACTTTCATTGCAATATAAGGACATCTTGATGAGAAGCTGTTTCAAGGTAACTATCACAGTACGGTTATATTTATACGATTGTACATATTTCTGTGTGGAAACAGTTCCTAAGGCACTTTCTTATTATAAATGAAATTTCATAGAATAATTGTTCCTTTTATATTTTTGGGGTTTTTTCTTTCTAAAGATGTACGAAATATTGCTTTATGTGATATATAAAACCTTAAGGTCTGGGAAATTATATCAGTATGATTAAAATAGCCCACGATGTACTATTTCACACATGTATCAGTCCAAACAAAATATATCACCTAGGCAAGTGACTTGGTATGATTCAGAAGGTTAAACACATGTAGATTTATTAATGACAAAAAAAATTACATTTATTTTAAATACACTTTAAATAAAATGAGTGAGGACTAATAAACCTCAGATTTTAAGTAAATCGAGTACTGGGGAAAAAAGCTTAATTCTATGGCTTTCTACTGCAATAAACTTATTTCTGCTGTGAAGTTTCTAGTACGTATTTAAGTCAAGATATTTGACTACACATGCAAATTTTTTCGATTCAACATAATCTGATGTATTGATTTGTAGATTTGGGCATGTTATATAATTACCATGCTACATCTCCTCACCTGTGAATCACTAAAGAAATTTACCCAGGGATATTAAAAAAGTAGTTAATGGTGAAATATTTTAACAACAGATATGAAATTTCAAAAAAATCAGTACTTTTTCCAACTATCCCTCTGTGTATTCTTAATTGCATAGAAGTTAAACAGTTTTATGATGAAAACTAACAAAGAATTCTGAAGTTCGTGATGCTAATCTAGATGTTTGTAGCAGAATCACAAAAGTAAATGCAGCTTTTCTGCATTTGTTATTATTTGTTATCAATGCAGAATATAAAACTCACGTGATTTTCCAAGAGGAAGGACTATGTTCATTCATGTGGGAAAATAGAAAGCCATTGCAAAACAATCTATTTTGCATTTCCAGTTACATAGGAACTAAAAGACTCTTTCTGGTTTTTTTTTCTTTCTTTTTCTCATTGGCAACAGATTATAATAATATTATAATTTCATTTTATGATAGACCCAGCAGTTTCTCTCCCTAATAGTCATCTTATGCTTTCAGTATCACTGTAATGATTGCAAGACATTAATGCCTCCTGCAGTGTTTAAAGTGGCTTCAGTGTATAACATAACACATTTTCATAAGCAAATGACACTTTCTTCTTTTTTCTGTTCTCCAAAATAATTTCAAATGCATATTACAAGTTCAAGTAAATATGTCAACTAGTAAAAAGATATTGTAAAAAGATATTGTAAATTTTTTAGATTCTTTTGTTAAAATTTTGTTGCATCTCATTGCAGTGTTTAAAGAAACTAATAAAATGTAATAAGATGTAAAAGAGCATATGAGAAAATTTCAGATACTGAAGTCTTCTAAATTTTTAAAGTAATGTTTGTTTTCCACTTTATAAGAGGGCTTTGTGTTTCTAATCTTGAGATTCTGTTTTATCAAAATCCCAATACTTTTCTTGATAGAATGTTTGTAAATCACTAAAGTAATGTCTAAATTATGGTTTATTTCTGAATTCTGGTTGTGTCTAATCATGACAATAGAGGAAACAGTTAAGTTTCCCCAACTGATAGCTGCTCAGTTCTTTCAAACTAGGAAAACAGTAATAAGGTGCAAATGACCCATTTGTAAGCATCCACTTTCTCTAGGGAGCTGCTATCTGCTGCTGGTGCAAGATTATGAAATCCTTCATCAGTTCCTGGGAGCCCATATTCTATGGATTTCAATGAAAAACAGAAGAGAAAAATATGAAGTTCTCACAATCTGATATTTTAGACAAGTACCAGTTTAGGGGGGAATTCTACTGCAAATGATAGTTGAATTTGTAAGTCAGACTACTAATGTTTCATGACATATCTAAAAAGAAAGAAAATCTAGTCTTCTCTTTGTCTTGAAATCCAATGTAGGCAGGTTTCATCCAAAGAATCTTTCTGAAATTAGGAAAGGGGGAGAGAAAGGGGAAGGAGAAGGAGTGGGAGGGAAAGGAGAAGACCTAATATGGTGTGTACTGTTACGATGCCTAAGGCAAAGCCCTTGCAGTGGGGTGATTGACACAGGGGCAGACATCATCATAATTTCTGCCAACAGATAGCCTCCATCATGTGCTACTGTACCTGCAGGATCTGCCATCACTGGCCGTGCAGGAACCACACAGAACTGCTTGAGGAGCAATCCTGTGTTGGTCAAAAATCCTGAGGGCCAAACAGCTACAGTCCAGCCATACATCACTACTGCACCACTGAACCTGTGGGGGAGGGATGTTTTGTCTTCATGAGGCATTCAGGTGGGCATGGATTTTTGACAGAGGCCACTGTGTTAAAGGGCATAAGGTGTCCCCACATCAGCTCTGAAATGGCTTACAACGCAGCCTGTGTGGATACCACGGTGGCCCCTTGAGAAAGAGAAGCTAGACCTAAAATCATTTTAGACACCCTAAAATCTTTAGTAAAAGAACAGCTAGCTCAAGGACACACAAAGCCATCTGTGAGCACTTGGAACTCCCCTGTATTTGTTGTAAAAAAGAAGTCTGGTAAATGGAGGTTGCTCCATGACCTAAGAAAAATCAGTTCAGTGATGGAGGGCGTGGGGGCTTTGCAAACTGGTATGCATTCTCCTACAATGATATCTGCCTCCTGGGACATCCTGTTTGTGGACCTGAAGGATGTTTCTTTTTCACTATTCCACTATTCCAGATGATACCCCAAAGTTTGCTTTTACAGTGCCTTCAATTAATAATACTACACCAGTGCAGCGTTATCAATAGCAAGTTCTTCCCCAGGGCACAAGAAAGAGTCCCATTATCTGTCAATGATACATTGCACAAGCACTCTCATCAGTGAGACAACAGTTTCCAGGGGCATACTACATTACTACAGGGATGACATTTTAATTGCAACCCAAACAAAAAAGGAACTTTCACAGATTCAGCCAAACTTGTTGCAAGCATTAAAAACATTTGGGCTGCAGGTAACATCAGAGAACATGCAGCAGCAAGCACCCTGGAAATATTTGGGATTCAAAATAATGAACCAAATGGTACAGCCAAAAGCAATTCCATTTTCAACCAAATCCAGACTCTAAATGATACACAGAAACTTTTAGGTACTATCAACTGGGTCAGATCATATTTAGGATTACCAATTCACAATTAGAACCCTTATTTGACCTCTTAAAAGGCGATCCTCAATTAACTTCCCCCAGAAAATAAACTTCAGAGGCAAAAGCTGCTCTCAAAACAGTAGAGCAGGCTATTACAAACAAGTACACTGGATATGCCCATAAGTGTGTATCAATGTGTTCATTTTCATTGTTAATTCTCATCCTACTGGTATTATTGGACAATGTGACACACACTGGCCTTATCCTTTGGACGTTCTAGAGTGGGTGTTTTTAGCTCACCAACCAAAAAAGACAGCGCCTTTGAGCTAATTGCACGGTTAACCATCAAATGTCATCAAAGGTGATTGCAATTGAATGCTAGAGATCCTTCACAAATCATTATTCCTGTGACACAAGAGCAGTTTGAATGGTGTTTTGCTAACTGTACAGCCTTGTACTTTGCAAAATTTTTATGCTTTGCAAAAAGTGCTTTGCAAAATTTTTCTGAACAAATCACTTACCATTTATCAGGCCATAGGTTGCTGAAGTTAGGTGGGGAAGCTGCACTATCTCTGAAACCCCTAAAGACCCAAACACCCTTAAAAGGTGCTACAGTGGTCACTGATGGTTCTGGAAAAAGAGGAAAGGCCATTGTGACATGGAAAGAGGAAGGTTAGTGGCAAACATTGGAGGGATATGAGAGTGGATCACCTCAAAGAGTAGAACTACACACTGTAGCTATGGCATTCCAGCGTTTTCCCCACACTCCTCTAAATGTTGTAACTGATTCTGCATATGTGGCTGGCATCACACAAAGATTAGACAGAGCACTACTAAAGGAAATTGATAGTGCACAACTATTTAAATTACAAAAAAACTCCACACCTTACTATCCAACCCAGAACATGCCCTTATTTCATCAGGAGTTCCTGGTTTGATAGACAGAGACTTTCACCTGTCCTGTTCCATTGTGGGCTGCAGGCACCTCATTGGTCAGCAGTGCGGTTTTTTGAGGACCAGACCAATGAGCTGTCTAGACCCAGGAGTTTTGAACTCCCTAGATAAGAAGGCTCTCAACAATAAAACACACTGTTTGTTGCATGGAGCTTTGGTGTGTGTGTGTTTTGTCCCTGTCTCTGACCACTTGTTGCTGTCCATTTGTGGGTCCTCAGGACATCCTGGGGGCCCCCTAAGCTTTATGTTCACTGGTAGCAGCAGGCAGGCAAGGAGACTCTACATGACTTCTGAGTATGCTAATTAGATGAGGGTTTATTGGGGGTCCCACCCCCAGGAGCAGCATGGTTTCTGAGGGAGAAGGGGGAAAGGGAGAGGGAGGGGGAGAGAGGGAGAGCCTAGGGAGAAAAGGGCCAAGAGAGCATCTGATCTCCCCTGCACAGCTTAACAGGGAAATTCAAAGTGGGCACAGAATATGAGTTGGGTCAATGGGACTACAAATACATGATCTGGGGAGGATCACAGGCTTGGAATAGACGGTACATTTTTGAGGGGTGAGACAGAGCATACCGTTTAACTAAAATGTAACACCACAACCACTGACTTCATGGAACCTGTAGATTCTAACATAGTAAAGAGTGACACAAATTTCACAGGTTTTATCACAGAGGGCAACACCAGAGTAGATATACTAGCTAGCCCTGCTTGGACAGCACCACAGCCAGACATGCTTGCACAAGCAAAGGCATCACAGATTTTTTACAGAAAGGTGCTTGAGCTTTACAGCTGCAATTTCAGCTGTCAAGCACAGGGGCTTGTGATATTGTTAGTGCCTGTGCTGACTGCCAAGCCCATGCTGCACCACTGCAGATGGGGGTGAACCCCTATCGGTTGCATGCTTTGCAAATCCGGCAATCTGATGTCACACACATCGCTGAATTCAGGTGTTTAAAATATGCACATGTCTCAATTGATACCTTTTAATCAGCAACGTGTGCTGCAGTACACACAGGAGAAAAAGGTTGGAATGCCATCACACACTGGTAATCGGCTTTTGAAATTTTGGGCATCTCTCACGCCATCAAAACAGACAATGGCCCTGCATGGACTTCACAGAAAACTAGACAATTTCTGCAGCTCTGGGGTGTGTCACACCAAACCAGTATCCCCCATTTAGCAACTGGAGAAGCAACAGTGGAAAGAGCACATGGAACTTTAAGTATACATTATACTTAATAAACAAAAGAGAGGTATGTGAGCTAAGACCCCACAGAGCAGAATAGCTAAAGCTATATACACACTAAATCATTTATTTTAAATAATTCCTTATCACTGAAATAATTCTGTAATGTTCAGCTGCCCAAACCCAAGGTAATGGTGAGAGACCCCCTCACCAATACATGGGGGGGTCCTTGGGATCTTATTACTTGGGAGCAGGGATATGCATGCATTTCAACAGACAATGGGACACGTTGGATACCTGCCGGATGTATCCAGCCTGCACTGTGTCTGGCTTGGGACCACAGGAGGCATCCTCCTGATGACCCCTCAACAGACATCAAGAGCTGTGTAACCAGAACAACTGATCACCTACCTAATGGAAATCTGGGACTCTCAAAGTGACAGTTAATATAAGGACTTCACTTGTTTATGCATTATTTTTTCCTGTTTGCAGACTGCTTTTTCTGTTTAAAGATTGTTTTTCTAGTAGTTGAGTTGTTTTCTAATGCTTTTGAGGGTTGAATGGTTTAAGGGTTAAATAGTTTGTTGTTTTTAGAGATAAGTTGTAGCTTTTAGCTTCTAAGAAAATAGCCTGAAAGAATATTAGTAGTTCTTACCTAACAGCTCCTAGACATGAATGCTGCAACTCCAGTGAGACATGGCCTCATGCAAATTAAACCCATTGTGCCTTCTGTCACCCGGTTTGCAAAGGGCCCTTACAGATGGGTGACAGAGAGCAGGTTGCAATTCTTAATAAAGAAAGAAAGGAAGAGATGTGATAGTGTGACACAGTAAAAGCTAGCTAGTACTGGACAATTAATTTGTCTATAGATAAGAAACCCTGCTGGTTCCATAAACTGGCCCCTGAGCTGACAGACAGGAACCTCAACTAATTATTTCCATCCTAAACTGGAGACATCTCACTGTTCCAGGAGCTGGGTGGTGTTAGAAGATCAGGGCAGCGAAATATCCAGTCAAATCCCCTTCATAAAGAGGGGTTGAGCCAATAAACGCTCTCTATTTCATGTTGCCTCATGAACATTGGGATGTGTGGTCACCTCTGTCTCCAACCCAGCCCCCATTTCGTTACAGTCCAGAACGTAAATATGTTCCATTTATAAGAATATGACCATCAGCTGTATGTTTAATGACTTTTAATTGTCCTTACTTAAAAGCTCTCATTTTAGGGCGTTGTAAGTGAGGAATGGAGAACTAAGCATTCAGGAAGGATAAACAGGGCAGTTCTAAGTCCAAACTATATTGTCCATAGAAAATAAGTGTTGAGAGCATCTATGTGATGACAAAAGCAAAGAACAATATTTTAGAATGTCTGCTGCAGGCCACTAAATGAGAAAATATTAATTATGAATTAATTAATTTAAAGGTAGAAGCCTGATAACTATGACAAAGTATGGAAGCACAGTGAGTGGTTTTCATAATGAAACTTATTTACATATTTGTTGGGAAACACAGATGTGAATAGGCAAGCAGCAGTTTTGTATGTGTTCTCTGGAGCAAAAGAAAGATGGAGAAAAAGACTGAGGGAAGACTTTCTCCAAGTGTGATTCTTCTTAGCAGTTATTAAGTCAAAAGCATCAAATCAGTCTAGATTGACTAATTAAAATTAAACCTTAGAACAGGAGAAGCTCTAGGAAAGATCTCAAGAGACATTAATCTAACAGGAAAAGGGAAAAAACAAAGAAGAAAAAAGACAGTCATTCCTTAAAAGAGGTTGGCAGGTATTAAAAAAAATCTCTATATTCAGTATTAAATGTAAATGTTCCTAAGGCAAAAGAAGATAGAAAGTGTAGCAAATTTCTCCAGTACGCTGTTTAGTCTCCTCACACTCAAGTAGGAAGCACCAAGAGAATAGGAAAAATGGTAAATATTTAAGGACAGGCAGAAAAAAACCCAGAAGAACATAGGCCCAAAATTAGAAAGGTCAAGTCTCAAAATGAGATACAACTAGCAGGGAACATAAAGGGCAAGAACAAACCATATTACAATTAGATTAGGAGAAAATCCAAGCAAAGAATCAGTCCATGCCATATAGATACTGCAGGCTAATGACAAACAATGTCAAGAAGTCTGACATGTTTAATGCCCTCTTTTGTTTCAGTTTTCACTGGAAAGGTTAACTTTAATCAGACTATTAATTATCAATGACAGAAGGCAGTAAGAAGGAAAACAGAACTGGAAAGATTTTCACTGTTCTCCACCTACTTGTGTCTAATGAAATTCTCCCCAAATTCTGTGGAATAATGCCTGTGGCAACTTCTGATTACCTTTGAGGCTGGCTAGGAACCTGGAAGCTGAGAAAAGGCAATGAAGTGAAATAAAGGAAAATAAGGCGGGGGAAAAGAATGTTCGGTGATAAATTAAGTTCAGTTACCTAACTCAGATTGTCTAAGATTTCTGTCTGATACAGTATCCCTCTCCATTGATAAGACAAGTAGGTGGTTCTGCCCAAACATACCTCATTTATAATGTAGATTAAATTAACAGTGCATATTTTGAGAAAAAAAAAACTAAAGTGGATTAGGAATTATAGATTACTAACCTTAATTTTTTATGGTCTCACATGATTTTCTGGAAGATGAGAAATAATATTCTAGAGTAGGGTAAAAAACTATAGGGTTACAGTCTATGTAACAATATTACAATTTCAATACTTATATTACAATTTCCATATAAACAAAGAGGGACTAAGAAAGTTTCTCCAGCAGTCAATACAAGGTCTAGCATTGTTCAAGGCTTTCATTAGTAACTGTGATCACAAAATATAAACTACAGTATAAGATAAGTGAATTACTAGATTCAAAAAACCTATAGTGTTTACGTTTCTTGGTTTTTTTAAAGTACAAGGATAAAAAGAGTAAGGATTCACTAGGGATGGGTTCTCAATCCAGGCCTATCTTAATTTTTTTATAACAAAATGGACAATAAAGTATGATATTCCCGTATTATATTTGCAGACATATTACTACTGGATATAACTACTTGCATAACAAACTAATTTTATAATCGTCTTGAAAAATTTTTTTAAAAAATAGTCTGCAATAGCTACATTTGTGCAGTTTTATGAGCACTAATTAAATCAATTGAGCATGGCTTGGTCTCAAGTTCTTCAAAAGCTAACCTGGAAATTAAAGAGCATCAAGCCTGAACATGAACAACAGCACTATTGTTTAATGGAGAAAAAACCCAAAACTAATTTAATATAGAATTTTCATATGAAAGCTGCAAAAATGTGTGAAGTACTGTTTGGGTTCCATGGCGACTGAGTGTAGTGAGGGTTCATTTGGTATGGACCTCTTGATTTTGGCATTACACTTCAGGATGGGTATAAACCAGTCAGAAGGGGATGAGTAAGAACTAGAAATACAACCAAAACACAAATTTGCATAATCTATACAAAGTAATTTGAGAGGAGGAAGGCCAGGACATCCTAGGAAGTAGTAGAGAAAGTGAAGACTGAAAGATTACAGCATTCTCCCACTTATGTTTTCCCTGTTAATGTTGAAATGAGTCTCAGCAATCAGGCAGCTTCATTTTGGTTTCTGCACTCTATTCTAGCACTCTAAACACATGAGGGAGTCTTCAAGAAGAGTACTTAAAACTTTTGCAATAACTGGAAAACATTTGACTGAAGAAGTTTGTTGTGATAGTTAAAAGATTTCCCAATTTCCAAAAAGAAAAAAATAGGATTCTATGAGATCTCTCCCAAAATCATTAGTTGGAGTAAGAATGTTCTATGTCTTTTTCCTTAGATAAAAGGGGTTCATCCTGTCACTAATTTTATTGCCAGATGGAATTTTCTATCTTATACATAACATGGGAAGATTTTATGCTAATTACAGCACAGTAAGAGCAAGATAGTAGGGATTTTTACCTGAATAGTAGAAGTGTCTCTGTTTATTTCTTAGTTTGTCACTTGAAATACTTTGGGTTATTAGAGGATAGAAGCAGAAAATTCTGGATACTTAACTCCTTGAGAAATTTTTCTTTTTATTCATAATGTGCTTCCATGGGCAATTTCCCGACTTCCACAGAAAATGTAAGGTTTATGAGCAGATGATGTAGGAGGGAAAGGATGCCAATCAGAGAGTATGTGGGTAGGCTTGAGAGGGGGGTGCAAACCTCATGAAGTTCAGTGAGTCCAAGTGCAAGATCCTGCAGTCGGATCATGGCAATCCCAGAAATGAGCAGAGAGTGGGAGAAGAAGACATTTAAAACAGTCCTGAAGAGAAGGACTTAGGGTTTCTTGTGGGTGAAAAGCTGGACATGAGCTGTCCACATGCTGTCCACTCTCAGCCCAGAAAACTAAGTGTGTCCTGGGCTTCATGCACAGCACCCTGGGGAGCAGCTGAGGGAGGGGATTCTGCCCTTCTGCTTGGCTCTCATGAGGCTCCTTGTGGAGTACTGTGTTCATCTCTTGTTTTCTCCAGCATAAGAAAAATGTGGACCTGTGAGAGCAGGTCTAGGGGAGGGCCATGAAATTGGTGGGAGGCATGAAATACATCTCACATAATGAGAGACTGAGAGAGTTGGAGTTGTTCAGCCTGGCAAGAGAAGGTTTTGGGGAGACCCCATCCTGGTCTTCATATAGTATTACAAAAGAGAGGGAAAGCAATTTTTTTAAATGGGCAGGTCATGATAGGACAAGGACAAATGGTTATAAACTGGAAGATGAGATATACAGAATAGATTAGATATTCAAATGAAATTCTTTACTGTGAGGATGGTGAATCATGTAACATATTGCCCAGGAAGGCTGTGACAGCCCCAAATCTTCAAGGCCTGGTCAGATGGGGAATTGCACAACCTCGTCTGGTGGAAGTCTCCTCCCCATGGAAGGAGGAGTTGGACCTTGATGATCTTTGATGTCCATTTCAACACAAGCCTTTCATTAATTCTGTGATTTTACAAACCACAGTAAGAGAGAGGTGTCATGCAAGGCAACTTGTAAGTGAAAGAGGAGCCACAATTTTCACACATCTTTTTAAAAAGTAATTTTAAATTATTTAGAAATAGTTAAACCAACACCAGAATATCTGAGCACCATAATTTCATTAATTTGTGCAGAAAATAAATATGATAAAATATATTTTACCCTCAAAATAAGCAAAGCATTACCTGTAAGTTGATACAAATTAATTACATAATGCAGAATTAGAATTGCTTTTTGAACGATTAGTTTCCATTTTTCTGAAAGCACTAGATATATTCCATGACCTTTTGGGTAATCTATCATAGCCCAAAATGAAATATAACACAAGAAGCAATATCTTGGGTTTGTCCTATTATATGAGTCATTTCACATTTAATTTTTACTTTCTTTTTGACTGTTGCTTACAGGAGAACTGTACAGATTATGCTTCAGCCCCCAGTCCAAAATCAGTCCATGAGAGCTCTGTGACATAGACCATGTTTAAGATTTTTGCTGTTTGGAAGTTCCTCCACTGAAGCAAACAAGCCCTCTGTCAAATGGAGATTTGATGCATGTTCTTCTTCTAAAAGTGCCAGTAGCTAGGCTTTCAATATAAATTTTGTGCAACTCCATCTGGGATAGCATGTCTTCTATGACACCAGGAAATGTATCATGTTGGTATAAAATAAAGATAAAAATGCGTCGACTAATTTTCCATATGGGGTTTCCCCCAGTAGAATTAAAATGAATAATATACAAGATAATGTATACACATATACATAATCTACAGAAATACAATCGCTTGTAATATGTAAAAGAAAAAGATAATTAAAAAAGTAAACAGGCCTCCCTGCCTTGATGCCTATTTGTCCATATTTCACTCAGAATGCTTTGTTAACATAAAACAAACTTTAATGTTTGCAAATATTTTTCTTTGCAGGCTTCTGCAGTCAAATGATATCAAATCATTAGTGAACTCAAAGACTGTGTTTCAAAGCCATGTAAGAATATTGGCCACTAAAGAACTTAATGTCTGGCAGATGCTCAAGACTAATGATATGCTCCCCACTACAATTAAATTCTAACATACTCAGAACTAAAAATGGGCAACAACAAAATTATATTCTAATGGGTGCCAGCTACAAAAATAGCTCAAACGACTTAACAGATGCAAAGCATTTTCTCTGTTTTAGCTTTTGGTTTTAAAGCATCTTATAAATAATTTGATACCAGACTGCAACTTCCATTTCTCGATTCAGGAACATGTAGCTACTAATGGCTTTGTCCAATCAAAATGGTGATCTTAAGAATCTATGAACTTTTCGTTGCACAGTTCTTCAAAACAGTGAAGAAAATGTGAACAAAATTATTCCAGAAAAAAACCACAAGATCAAATTTTTTCCAGTATAAGAAAGCAGAAGGAAGAATGTCTACTAAACTCTAACTGAATTCTGTCATGAAATCTTATCTATAGTCACAACCCAGAGAATACAAGTAGATCATGTAGTGTTTCATCCTGGAATGTGCCCACTGCTGCCAAGAAGCATTGGGATTAAATCAAAGGCAGTAAAGAAAGATAACAGAAGATTGCACAGAACAGATACAAAAGTAATTTTGTTGTGTATTTTCCATATATTGATCACATAAAATAGCTAACATATAGAAAATAATAAAAAGTTGCATAATCCATTTAGATGCAGGTCCACTCTAATGGCATTCCTCAGCTATGGCTGCTTTACACACAAATCGAGTCTCATTTATGCTTATCCCCAGTGAAACAGCCTTCATTTTTTAACAAATATGCCAGGTTTGCTGCATCTTTGACATTCTCAGAAGAGTGACTGAGATAAGTTTGACAACAATTAGAATTGTTAATGCTGAGTTCATCCTGGGTACATTTTCCATGCACCAGTGAAAATGCAGACCTAGCTTTTCTGTGCCCATTTTAGCCTACCACATTTTAGATCTGACCTGTGGTCTCAGTCAGATACATACTTGTAATAAATTACTGGACTTGAAAGCTGAGTCATACTTCATTTGAGAAAGGAACAATTTCAGACTATGCAATTTTGAATCAACCTATAACCTTCATGTCATTGTAATTTCCCAATGTAAATTTATGACTGGACTGTTTTCAACTACACTTGGAGCATAAGTTGCTAGAACAACTGAAAAAAGCTGTAGCAATGGATATCAAAGTTTTTGTGTGTATTTTTAGGTTTATTTGGTAATAGACTGCATATACAAACTTAATATAAAACCAAAATTATCTTCCTATATCTGGTTCATAATTAAAAATTATACAAATTCTGTATGAGTTAAAATTTCTCGCATATATGTGAAGTTATATAGAAAACGCATTTACAGTAAAACACTTTAGGTATATGAAGTTGTTTTTATAGAGAAAGAAATAAACATTGGAACCTATTTTTAGGTTTTTCCTCAACTGTTTTTACACTAAAAGTAGGGCAAGAGGCAGATAATTTTCCTGCTAGAATTCTGTAATACCAATACAAAGTTATGGATGACAAAGTTATGGATGTTAATATCATAATAGCAGGTAAACTATAGGAAATAATGCATGCAACAATCAAATATTTGAAGACAAGTATTTGCTTCCATCAAAAGAAAATTATTTAATAAAAATATATATAAAATGCAAGGTGACTTGCTGTGGTACTTATTTCTACCACACACAAAGAGAGCAAAGCTTGTAATTTGATGTGTCTTGTGTGTCTGCAGTAGCAGATTCGTGGGCTTGTGAGAGTTGGAAACACATAAAATGATCCCCATTCATTAGCATACTCTAGTCACCGGTAAGCTACACTGGTAAACTGTGGAAATATAAGTTAATTCCTTTCTTCTACTCTGGGGAAATTGTAAGGGAATTGGAGAAGCAAAGAAAAACAAAACAGAACAAAACAAACAAAGATAAAAAGTCCAACATAGCATATCTATTACCTCTGCACATCTCCTCACTCTCACACCAAACTAGTGCAAAATACCCAAGAACAAAGCTATGCAATCCCATGAGAAACATATCTGTTTTGGGGAGACCTACAAGACACTGTACTGTTGTGGTGTGCTGTAATGTCCCATTTTAGACTTCCAGGTCACTTCCCCAGGTGTGCCTATACCCCTCTCCCTTCCCCCTCGCCCCCTTGCTGAGTGAGTCCTGTCAATCAGGCTTAACATTCCAGCAAGGCGTCGTGTGGTTGGTCAAGTTCAAAGGATGCCCCTCAGGCCCAGGGGTCATTGGCCTGTCTGGGTGTCATCTTCCCCTGAGACCCTGCCCCTCTCACCTGGTTGGTGGCTCACCTGTACCTCCCCTCCCCCTGTCCCTGAGCTTAAAAGGTGAATCAGACCATGATTCTGTTGGAGCAGTTGCTCACATTCAGACCTCTGTAACCATGGAATAAACCTCTGGACATTAAACCCTCCAGCAGAATCCATCTCTTTTTCTCTTCACCACCGCCAGAAGCCGTTCCTCCTGAGGTGAACGGAGTTCCTAACAAGCCTGGACTTGTTCAGTGCCCAGCTGCAACCTCCAGCAAGCTAAAGGTGTCTCTGGGGTGACACACCGCAGCTGCTGCCTTTGGCCTGGCAGCAAGGGTCAGACGGGCCCAGGCACAATCTAACTGGTAATATTGGGAGCCATATACCAATACTGTACAACTTGCATGCAAAACTTTTTCTGGTAGTCCTGATGAGCAGAATGACAATGCAACTTTTGTTCCAGATTGCATAAGGCCAGCCAAGGTATGAGACCACAGCAGACACCACATAGAATCTGAGCATCCCACACCAACTAAACAACATAGTGTGAGGGTTTTTAATATTTTCTGAGCAAAATGATGATAAATAGTAAGGTTAAAATTCATGCAAGTGTCACAGATCTTTTGATAAAGCATGCCTGAAGACATAAATGATTGTTTGCAGGAAGGATGCATGTTTGCATAATGGATGCATGTTTTAAATAGCAATAAATAAAGGAGAATATTGTCAATTTGAATGAGTCAGTTTACTTGAATCACAGCATTGACAGTATTAAATCATTAAAGAAATCAAACACAGTATACTGAAAGTCATACTTCAGTAATATGCATTATTGAGAAAAATATTTTGATGCTGCTGTTCAGAGCAAAGCTTGACCTCTTGAGACATAACCCTTGGTTAAGACAACAATAATATAAAATGAAACTATTTAAAATCTATTAAAGTATTCAGTTATTTAGAATATCTAGGTCAAGCAAGTTGAGAACACATGCTAATAAGGTTGGTTTTGTGATTAAACAATTCCACAAGGATTTGAAGAGAGATTGCCTACACAGCCTGTAAAAACAGAGCCTTTGTTAAAATATACATGCTCACAGACACATATCACCTTTTGCTTCAAGCATGCATAAATTTTTCTCTCCAGTGAAACCCTTTCTCCCTCCCACTTGTTGAGATTTTATATTTATGCCATCATATAATCTCATTCTCACTTTCACTCTCTTCATTAGACAAAAAGTTCACAAGTGTGGTGAGAATTGTTGGTCTTCAACCTGTGGCCGTGGCAAGATTCACTTCAGGCAATGTGAAACTCAACAATAAAGTTTTCAATTTACAGATCTAATTTTGAATGGAATCCAGAGATCTAAGCTGCACTGATTATATTTTCTACCTAAATGACAAAACAAAAGTGAGAAGCTGACATTATAATTAAAGACTTCATCTCCGAACAATATAAAAAATTATTATGATGCCTAAATTTTACCAAAATTCTATCTTAAATATTGCAGTGGATTGAGACCAGATGATAGGCAATCATTTTTCCTTTCACTTATGTCCCCTTCCCCCAGAGGATAAAGGGTAAAAATAGTAAGGAAAAAAAAAAAATTATCAGTATAAATAATGACAGTTTGATAAGGAGAGTAAAAGTCATGCATGCAAATGCAGCCAAATAGAGAAATTCACTACTTTCCATTGACAGGCAAATGTTCACCCACTTCCAGGGGAGCAGCACCTCAGCACACAAAATAGGAAGACAAGCACCAATAGCACACTTTCTTCACCTTTATTGTTTGGGCAGGATGCGGAATGTCCCTTGGTCAGCTTGTGTCAGCTGTCCTGACTGTGCCCTGTCTCAGCCACTTCTCACGTCCACCTGTCCCTGTTTGGGCTGAACAGACGAAAGAAAGCCTTGACATTAAGCTCTCCAGCAGTAGCCAAATACCGGCAATCAACACTGCTTCAGCCACAAATGCAAAGCACAGCACCCTACCATGAAGAAAGCTAACTTTGCATCTTCATCCCAAAGTGATAAAGTAAAAAAAAATTAGAAACATAAATCTTCTACAGATAAAAACTGCTTAGATTTGGAAACCCCTACTTACCATATCCAGATCAATTCAACTTTTCTCCGTGTTCAATTCTGTCAGCTTTGCCAGTTCAGGTCTTAAAAAGAAGGTGCTCTCTTTTTAAGGAAAAAAAAAGAGACCACCTCTAGGAAATATTTACAAAGCATTTTTGTCAGAAGAGCGTAGATTGGCACAGAATTGGCAGCTCACTGAGTTCAGTCTCCTCCTATGACAGGAGGCACTAGTCTCTATCACAAAGCATCAATATAATGTCACATCACTCCTCCTGGAAATCATTTCTAAAAAATCTTCTTTACTGTGACAAAAATGAAGATTACGTCTTATACTTGTGGAGCAGTACATAGGCCAGTATATACACACAGAAGTTCTTAACTGTCCATGAAAACTTCACACAAATTTGAGGAAAGGGTCAGCGAATTATTTTAAAGAAGGTAAAGAGATGATATTTCTGCCCCAGGCAGGCCCTAAGAATA
This sequence comes from Melospiza georgiana, assembly GCF_028018845.1. Lineage (NCBI taxonomy): Eukaryota > Metazoa > Chordata > Aves > Passeriformes > Passerellidae > Melospiza > Melospiza georgiana. The sequence goes on along the minus strand of NC_080465.1, from coordinate 58,746,258 downwards.
CAGGACTATCTCACCTGGGGGAAACACATCCTACAGCTTCATGTTCTATTCTTTCTCTCACCCAGTCAAATTTGTATTCCTTTCTTTAGAGAAGCGCATTTTCATGTGTCTGAAATAAGGAACTTGAGAGGGATTTTAAGTGTCCCTTTGAGTGACATCAGAAATGTTTATTTGTGAGCTGTGGGTAGGATAAAGGACCTGTTAAGATACTGCTCGGGTGGGTCAAAAGGTGAAAATTTACACCTAAATGTTTCCCTGTGCCCAAGGACCAATTGTCTTTTTATGCAGTTAAACCAATAGGCAAAGCCTGAAAAAAGCAGGGACAGAATAATATTTTTTGTGGAGTAGGACTTAGTGATACTACCAACAACAATAATAATAGTCACAAACATTGACTTAAAATCAAGTGTTGAAGGTCAAATGTTTAAGGTGCAGTTTTGTACCTGAGACAAAGATGACACCATCTCACTCTTTTGAAAACAGATATTTATTATATTGATTCAGATAGAAGTCGCTATGGAACACACAATGTATGTGAACAAAAAGTAAGACACTGGAAGCCACACTTATCAGATGATGAAAAAAGAATTTAGAAAAGTGTTGAAAATGCCCCAAAGGGCAAATTTAGATCCATTAATCAGCTTTGAAAACAGTTTGGGAAGGAAATAGAGAGGATAAAATTGGAGAAAGTTCTTTGTTCTTTGAAAAATAAACACAGAGATGTAGAAAAAACAAAAATAGGGAGGAAAAAAGTAGTTCAGAACACATGTGTACCCTTCTTCTGTGATTACCTGAGTACCTTCCTCTGGAATCTAGAACAAGTACACAAATCACAATGCCATTCCTCAAAAATTTTCAGAGCTGCAGGAACTGCAAGTGAAGTCACTGGGAACTGTGTGTTAAATACCTGGAGAGCTGAGCAGTACTGAAGATGACAATAGTTAGGGAAGGAAAAGTAAACCAACCAAACAAAACCAACAACCCTTTCACTCCTTTCAAATGCTCTAAAATGAGAAGAAGACATTTTTCTTAATGTCTCTGTGTCTCTGCTCATCATTCATAAATGGAAAAATCTTTCAGAATAAATAGAAGACAAAATGTGCAAAAATACTTGTGAAGTCTTCTGTTAATTTAATAATTAACACTGTAGAAAAGAGTGAGGTAAAAACTGTGACTAGGAAGCAGAATCTGCAGAACATGTAGTTTTGAATCACACTTGTGGATAAAATGTTGAATAGCTGACCATTGAGTGACATCACACACCATTTGCCCAGAAAAAGTCATAGGTCCAACAGCAGTATTTAACATAACATGAAACTTCTCCATCATGTAAATGTATTAGCCTGATACTATTTACATGCTATTCCTAGTTTTTCAGCATTTGACTTTGAAACTTTAACACTCTTCTTTTAATATTATTTTTTTCATGGAGAAATATATTTCTGTCAGGCCATCTTAATAAAGTAGTTATAACCAAAGAAATACATTTCAGCCTCTCTATACACTTTATCTACATGGACTTTGCTTAATCTCCCTGAGAGCTCAGTTTCAAATATGTATTACAAACCTGCTTTCATGAATGGATGTGTTAATAATAATAATACAGCCATTTGCATTCAAACTCCAGCTATCTCACCTTTGGGGACCCTTTGTCTCAGCGACTTGATTCATTATTAATATAGCTAACAAGGTTCCAGTTCCTCAATATCAGTCTCCTATTTAGTTCCAATTTGTAATATCACAACCTTTGCTTAACCTCAGCTACAGAGAAGTCTTCCTGATTCTATTTGAGACAGCAAAGTTACATTAATTCCACAATGAAGATTTAGATCAATGAAAATATGATGTTAAAAAGTAATTTTCATACTAAGAGTTATATATGCTTTTCATACCAGCACTTCAGTATGTCTCCAGAATTTAAAAAAAACAACATTCCTTCTTTGCTGCATATAAACAATGCTAATATTTGAAAGATTTCATAAGCATAACTTATCATGAACATCTAAACCACATGTAATTTCTTCAACTAATCACATAATAATTTATCCTATAAAACCCCCCCTTAAGTGAAATTAAAAGAACATGAATACACTGAGCAATTTTCCTTAAGTATGTGATTTTCCTTCTCCATTTATTCCTTTTTTTTTCTCCAGGTTTTCAGCTTCTTATTTTCGTATGGGCACTTTCAAATTATCTGTGTTGCCCACCATCAAAGATTGTCTATCACCAACATTCCAGTCATCAATACATACCAATTGTTTCTATTTTCCTGCCTTCAAGCCCTTACATATCTAACTGGACTGCCCAGAGCTAGAAAGAAATAAGAAGCGGAAAATTAAATACATACATAAGAGCCTATTATAAAATCTATTCTTCTTTGAATAGTAAATATAATCTCTAATCTCCTGAATAAATATTCACCAGTTTATGGATCAAAAAATTGCTAACACTATCTTAATCCTGTTAAATTAACAGACTATCTCCGTGGTTTTGTCCCAATAATAAAGGGTGGAAAAGCAATGCTTTGGAAGAAAAATCAAAGTGGATGGATTTGTTCCTGTGATTTGAAGCAGGCTGAGGTAAGTTGACTTATAAACTGGAATGATTCTATCAATTCTCGGAGGTTTCACTTCACCTTTTACCTCCATCAACAAAATTCTTTGTTTAAGTGTTTTTTTCCCAAAAAATGCAGAAAAATATTTTTCAAGTGTCTTGCAAACAGTCTAGATGTAAGAATTTTTGTCATTATTTTCTGTGAAATATTACTGGTTTTAGACAGTTTTCAATGTCTACAGAAGACATATTGAAAGTCACCATTAAAGTGATTCCATTAAACATCTCCAGACCATTAAGTTGTTCAATTTTGCATTAAAATCATTAGTATCTTAAATGTAGCAAAAAAGATGAAGACAGTTGTAAATATAAAATAGACATATGGGTTTTTTACCAAAAATAAATAGCCACATGTACATACTGAATATGCAAATGTGTATGTGTAAAGCTACTCCTTTACCTTATATGTTTCCCTCTTATCATACGTTTACCCAAGTTTCCAATTTTCTTTATAAGAATTATTGCAACAGGTTATGCTTAATAGTTGTATCTTTTCACTATAATGCTATCACAGGTTGAGGTTTGGCCTAGGTCTAGTAACTTACCTTCCACAGTTACTCAAAATTAATCATGCTAGATCAACTAAGTGCTGTTTTGGCCCTAGTTTGATTTGCTTACACCTAAGAACTGTTACTTGTGACTGTGAGAGGATGTAAACATAGAAATATAAAATTATAGAATGGCCTGAGTTGGAAGGGACTTCAAAGATCACACAGTTCCAACCCCCCTGCTGTGGGACACCATTACACAGACCAGGTTACTCAAAGCAGCATCCTGCCTTGGACACTTCCAGGGATCGATCCACAGCTTCTCTGGCCAACCTGTGCCAGTGCCTCACCACCCACAAAGCAAAGAACCTCTTCCTGTTCTGAACCTACTCTCAGTTTTCAGCCTTTCCCCCTTGTCCTGTCTCTGCATGCCCCTATAAACAGACTCCTGCAATCTTTCTTGTGCTCTCTGCGCTGGCACTGCCATGGCTGGCTCATGTCCAGCTCTCACCCACAGCACCCCCAGGCCCTTCTGGGCAGGGCTGCTCTCGATCTGTTCATGCCCAGCCTGGGCTGGCACCAGGGATTGCCCTGACCCAGGGGCAGCAACAAGACTTGACCTTGTTAAGAGAAGACTTGGCCTTCACAATTTCTACTGCTGGCAGCAGCCTAACAGCTTCCACTGCAAATCCAAAATCTGATTATTTTGTGTATTTTTCAAGCATATAACAAAAACTGGCCTCAAACTTACTAAAATTATCAACTGAAATACATTATTTACCCACTAAAATGAATATACGATCTGTAAAAAAGTGCCTTTCTACCATAAAAAATTATAGCAATTGTACAAAGAATGAACTGGCTATACAGGACTGGCAATATAAGTTGTTCTCCTGTGAGCTTTCTAAATTCCCTCACCAATCACGCACCACACAATTAAACTGCAAACAATTACTTTTTATATTAATTTTGTCAATCAAGTCCTGTAAAGCATTAGAAAGAAAAAACTATAGGTCAAATTTGCCATGCTCTCATTGAGAAAGAGCCCAACATCATTCCATTATCTTCAGTGAAACAGCACCACACAAAGTCCGGCCTCAGAATGATGCCCAGAACTCTTGAACGCTAATAGAAATTGCACTAAGGAACTTTTAATTTATATTATAAACTTTTTATTAATGATGCAGTGCTTGTTTCCTCAAGAAATTATTTCAGCAGATACGTACTTTGGTCCTTTTCTACCTCCAGAAACAAATTCACAATTTTGGCATTGCACTCTGCTTCACACCTTGGTCCAGTAAATTGTCAGAGGAATTCTTCAGAGCAAGTGAGGCTAGTTGGTTACAGAGACAGAAAGAAGGTATATCTCATTTTTGTTTGTTTCTTACTTCTGATAAAAAGTAGAGGTATACAATAGTTGAAATTAAAAGTAAAGGGTTGAACTTTCTTCTTTTCTCCAAAGAAAAATACAGTTAAGGAAACTGCTTAAAGAGGTACAAATGCAGGATCTGTACAAATATTTTTAAAAGAGAATGAATACCAGCTGGATTGCCAACATAGTCAGGAGAGTGTGTGTACATACAGCCCACCTAGGAAATCAGGGCCAACCATTGTACCTAGCGATAAAATCACTATGTTTTAAAAAGGTAAGCAAATCATAGGAAGAACTTTCAGAGGTCGCTTATTCCCCCTCTTTGCTCTCAGGAATTATACCTAGATGATCCTGACAAACTCTCATCTATCGTACCATCATATTTCCTTGAGCAAAGAGGAATATGCATTATTCATTGCACAGTAATATAAGAAGGGACTTATATACTCCAGCCAGTGAATTCTCACCAAACTCTGTTTCTTTATATTCAGCACTTCTTCAAGGCAACCCATTAGCTGTCTGACTGTTTTGAAACACTGCTGGATTTTGTGCTGATTGGCTACTCTCATGACCTAAGTTTCAATTCAGAAGCTCACATTCTCCATTTATGCATGTTAAATACAAGCAACAAAGTTTGTTTTTAACACAACTCACTATTAATGAATATCAAATAACCTGTAGTATGTCAATGGGACATTGTTTCAGTCTTTGCCTCAGTAGTCTTCCTTCTCTGACAAGTTACCATGTAACTGCAAGCTCTTTCTCAGCATACAAATTATTTTTTCTTGTAAACCTAAACATGGATAGAGTTTGTCAAAATTTTTCAGCAAACTATGAAAATTATCTCAAAAACTAGCACACATTAAAACATAATGGAAAAAAAATAGTAAGATATTCTGAGAGGGGGACAGTTCTGATAATAAAATGAATGTATCAGAGCTAGATCCACACAGGAAAAGCAGAGAATTCTATATTTCTTTGCATGGAATATGGATGATAATTTTAGTTGTCACCTCTAAGGCATTATTCAACCACTGGAAAAGAGAATACTCAAACAAGATAGGGTTTCATTTGCTGGGGTGTTTTTGCCAAAGGAGTTTTATTGTTCATAAAAGGCAAAGGTAAAGGAAGATTGATTAGTAGTCTGGTCTAGGACTGTTTGTTCTGTAAAATGGAGTGCTCAAGAGTTAGTGGCTTTGCAGACTGTTGACATGTTTATACAAACTAGATCAATGTCTGCATGGTATTTCCTGTCCTCCAAGAGTCTGTTGGTTAATGTCAGTGAGGTGGAATATAAGTTCAAAAATCCAGCAAAAAAGAAAACAATCAAGCACAGATTTCTGGTATATGGAGCTGAGTGCTGGACTAATTCACATAGGACCACATAACCCCTTATTTGTTTTGTGTACCTTTGACTAAAATTATATGAACTACTAATCAGACTAAATAGAATTTATTATGTTGGATGAAAAGCAAGTGTTTTTAAATTACAAAAAGTTGAGGGAAAGGAAGGAAAATGAAGAAAGAAAGAAGAAAGAGGAAGAAGGGAAGGAGAGAAAGAAGATTAACATGTTTATATATTCCCTAAAAAAGCCCCAAAACTGAAGTATTGGACACCGCTCAAACAGGAAAAAAAAAGGGGGGTGGGGGGGAGAACTCCAGACAAACAGAACTTGTGAGAATTGTATATAGAAACTTTTTTTTTTCCAGACAAACAACAAGGACATATAATATGAAAATACAAACTGGGAATAGTGTCAGTGACAGGATGCCAAGAGAAAAACAACATGCACTTAAAAACTAGATTGGGAAATTGACAATTGGCTAAACTGCCTGTGGGAGTTTCAGTTTCATCACCTCAATATAAACATTTTTTAGAACAGGCTGCTGCATAGTTACTCAGTAGAACATATCTTCAGAAAGTAATGTGTGAGCATATCACTAAGGGTTCCTGTATGCTTTTCAGTATCACAATTGCTCTTGCTGGGAATTCCTGGTCTTCCTGCATTTTATTGCCACTAAAGAAGCAATTGTACTCCTTATTTCTCACTGACAGCGAAATCAGATTGCAGAAAATTAAAAGAAAAAAAACCCAGAGAGATCTCTGGTGTAAAAGCATCTGTGAGATGAGCAACATTATGAGCTAGAGAGATTTGGTAACTAAATGTCACCAAGTAAATCAGCAATAGATGAGATTGTTTTCTGAATTTGAATCTGTCTGATGCCAATTTACAAAGTAGATACATGGCGGGGCATGGGGATAGAATATTCTGAATTTTTTAGTAGACTGTTAACAAACTTTGTGAAAACTGGTCCTTTATAAGTGTTAAAGTGAGGGATTGGACATAAGGTAATAAAGGTGTTTCTTATGTGAAATGGTTTTAAATTATTTTGCTGTAAATTCTGCTGATATTTTTCAACATCTAAAGAACATATAATGTCATATGATTAAAATATTTAACACCTTCATGAGTCCAAAGATACAATGAGTTACCTGACTTTACAGGTCCTACATGCACTATCTAGTTCTATCATTCTGAGGTGAAACTAATTATGATGAGAATACCATATCTCCTCTATTTAAGAATTGATATGGCTTATAGAGCATTAGGTGTGAGTGGAAAGACAGACAGAAAAATGGCTACCTGAATTTAGTATTTCTATAAGAAACACATTTTTTACAAGCCTTCAGAACCCTATTTTTCTCACTTTATTGAATGAAGAACAATCCCAAAGCAATATTTTCCTACTGTTTACTCATCCATCCCCAATAAGCAGGTGAATTTTGATTATTCTGATCCTCCTCTGCCAGCAGCACATGTGAGGGCATGGCTTCCCCCCAGTGACTTCATACAAGGCAAGAATTGACCACACCTTTCAGCTGGTGGGTGGTTGTTGGAATCCATCTACCCTTGGTTGTTGGACTTATATCTACCCTTCCCCCGCAGGTGGTCTGCAAGGCTGAAAACTCATAACTCCATAGCTGCTCTTCCCATCTCAGCAAAATGTTTTCTGGAAAGATTAGTGCCCCAGTAGGGGATTTGAAATTGACACCACTGAAACACAGACCAGACTTTGCAATGTTTACTTGGCATAGGCCTCAATAAAGTCAAAAGCCAGTTTACATCTGCTGAGTCTGACTTCAATATAACTAACACTATATGTAACAATCTTTTTTATTAAATGTTAAATGTCTTTGCATGACCTCCAATGTTCCTTCAGTGTTCTTCCCTCACAGTTTGCTCTTACTTTTTGTGTTAACCTTTCAATTTAAAGTTGCATCACACAGGGTTTTCTATATTGAGGTGGTACTAAGTTATTTATTTGTATTCAGAAAGCATTTCTTCCTGCAATTTTCTCTTTCTGAGAAGAAAAATGAAAAGGGCACCAAAACAAAGTGATTAAATCTTTTTTACGATCCATATCTGGGCATAGAGTGTTTTGGAATACTATCAGGTTTTGTTATTGTTTCCATCATGGAAAACCTTTCTATCATTTCCCACAATTAACGACAAGATGCTTTAATCACATATGATCCCAATCATGTTGCTCTTCCAACCCTCTTTACCTTGCGATGTCATTCTGATTCCTCCCTTTTCCTGGGGGTATGAAATGTGTGCTATTATTAGCTCATTAGGTCTTCTAGCCTCTGGCTCAGTGAAGAATGATTCACCATATTTCTTAGCCATTGACAGTTTCAATTCCTTAATCTCTAAATTTCCCTTGATATATGTGTTGGCCCATCTTATTTCAGCCTTACAGAATATCCCTTGGCACTACATTCTGAAGTCAGACCCATCATCCTGTACACAGCAAAACTAACAAAGGATAATTTTCCTTTGCCAGTCAAGCTTTTAATTCCACCAGTTTGTTCTTTGTTCAATATAAATTCAACTAACTGACTGAATTGCTTATTTAATATTTCCTTACACAATGAGTAAGTTCTTTTCTGATAGTTCTGCTTCTATTTTTCAGTTTGGATTTTTGCATTTAGAGACTCCTTTTTGGGAGCTCATTAACAGTTTTAAAAAGGGACCTAGGAAAATATTGATTTCCCTACCTAGCTAAATGTCTTCTAATTTGCTGCAAACTGCTTAAGATCTTAAATGTTAGAACTTCCTTATGAATTTAAAACATTTTTTATGCCTAAAATTTATGCACTACAAAATGAAAAGCCTGAGATAATTCCACCTAATGCAGTTGGAAGACTGTATTTAACTCTAGTGTTATGAAGCTCAGGATTGTTGGTTGTCTTTTTCTTTGGATGGTTAATAATATTGTTCACACTGTACTCTCTAGTTTCCATAGAAATGGGCCCTTAGGTGAAAGATCTTTTGGTTAATTTTGGCTCCAATAACTGAACAGCTAAAGCAAATTCTAGCTCAGTCAGACAAATTCAGAAAATCTGCTTTCTCATTCTCAAAATTATGTGCAAAAAAATGGATATTTTTATTAAAAAAAAAAATAAAAAGTTCTAAGACCTTTTAGAAGTAGACTTCTTTTTCTTTATACTCTGTTCACATGTAGGAGCCTGTATGTGAAATATTGGTTACTGGGTTCAAGCTGGCTATTTCGCCTCTGTGCAAAGCATAAACACCTGGCAAACACCCTACAGTGTAAGGGCAACTTTTGACCACTCTGTTCTGGAAAATGTGTTCCCAAGGCCTCATACCTGCCAGCTGCCAAAAAAAAGCTGATGAGATTCTAGGCAATCTGTAGTTAGTAGTAGCATAGATTTTCAGCACGTATGCATTTCAAGCCAGAACCTAGCATTTAAGATTTTCTGCTCAAAAGTTAAAAATGTCAGCCTACTTTTCTGTGTCTGTATAGACACATATACCATAATACTCTTTAGAGCCAACATTTCTATTCCATTCATGCTATTTTAGATAGAACCACTGCAATTACACGTGTTCTTTTCTCCGTCTTTCCCAAGCCCTGTTTGTAGCACTGTCTCTATCAATACACTGGAGATATTTTACAAAAGCAGTGTGCCAGTTTCTCTAAATAGCATGGAAGGCAGGCTAGCAGGAGGGAATTTTTTAATACACCTTTAAGGAGACTTTACCTAGAAAAAGACTAAGTTAAATTTAGGTTGTTAATAACTAAAGCAATTAAAATAGCACTAAAGTTGTTGTGTACTTCAGAAATGAATTTCTACAGAGGGACTGAAAAGGTTTTTATACCAGTTAAGAGGGATTTTTTTAATCCTTCTTTTAGTTCTGAACAGAAAGTGTTTAATTTTTTTTTTTTTTTTTTTTTTTTTTTTTTTTTTTTTTTTTTTGTGGGAAAAGGGCAAAATGAGCTATTCCTGTGGAGAGTTTTTAATGCTTCCTAAGACCTCCAGAAACTTTAATTGAAAAAGTAAATGGGAGAACCCATTGTTATATTAAAAAGTTTGGTTTATGAGTGGAAATTACTTGTCCCCATTTAGGCCCATACATTTTTTGAGCTACAAGAAAATCAATCTACCTCGTGTCCTTCCGAACAAAGGATACAAAAATATATCTGGTAATTTTTACCATCAAGTTTATCAAGTTTTAAGTTCCTGTTACATTTGAGCATATGAGTTAGTTTTCATTAACTGGTGGGGACCACTATATTTTCAAGTCATTTCCCTAGTTGAATGCCCCTGCTGCTTTTTTTTTTGGCAAGGTGAAATAGTTTTCCATTACCAGATATATATTCTCTATCTGCCTGTAGGATACTAATTTCTCAATTTAGCCAAAATAGATTGATCTTCCACAGTCCATGACTGACATGTCTTCTGGAATCTGGCATCAGGAATGGACATGGAGTTTTATTCATGTTTTTTGTAGTGTCATATTCAGATGTACTACTGTTTCTTACTAAATACTCAATTTTTACATTTTCACTTCTCTGAATTTTGTATCAGGACTTCAGTAACTCAACATGTCTTTAATTCTACTTCTGCCTAATGGTCACAGCAATCCAGATCTTTTATGAAAGCACATTTAGCTTTTAGCAATGATTTCTGTATAAGAAAACTTGTGTTACTATGCAATTCTATCCTTGTTTATTCTTTGGAATATTAATACCTTTCTCCACTTCCATAGAACTTTCTCAGTGTTGTCTATAAACCCATTGCCACAACATTTAGTGCTCCTCCTCTGAATCCTTTATCAATTTTCTGTTTAAATTTCATGGTTTTGCAATTGCAGAGAATTTAAGAAATCCTTATAATGTTTAAATTTGGGAAAAGTCCTTTTCACAGAGAGATTATCTAGAAATATGATATTCTGGAAACACAAACCAGTAAGTTTAGGGTGACTCTACATCCAGACAAACAATTTCATATAGTTTTTGGTCCTATGCTGGTAACAGGACAAGAAAGGCAGAGAGAAAAGAAGTAGGGTATAATTTCTGTGGAGCTTGATGTCATTAGATGGCCCAGTGGATTTTGCTATCACTAAAATGGCTATTCCCAGGCAAAATTCCCAACACTCTATTCCTTTCTATCATCTTTGGATCCATTCAACCACTTCCCTAGGATTTCCACATTAGCCATTAAATAAGTCTGTGAACAAATCAAAATAGGGAAAACAAAATGTCTAGATTTGCCAGTGCTTAAAACACCCTTTTGTGGCGCTGAGAAGCTCAAAATTATATATAAATCTGCTTTTTTTTTCTTTACTTTTTGATTCTTTGGAATTGATAAACTACCTTGGATCAGCAGTCCAAAAGCTGATTGATCTCCTATGACCTACTGCTTAAGGCATAATAGTACATTTTTTAAGTGTTCATTTGAAAAAGAAACTTATAAAGTGCTAGACAAGATGAAGTTTCTTTAGGTATGTGCAAGAAGCAACCAACCAGATTTTTTTCTGTTGCGTATAATTTCTGATTTATTTGACAGCTCAACATAACCCAGCACCTTGCAGTTTCTCTTAACTCTGTAAATCCTACTCTTCCTTACAAAGCTTTCATAAAAGCTACTTTCCCTCAAATGCTTTGCCAATCTACCTAGCATCTTAAGAAATAGAAAAGTTACATTTGCTGCAATATTTTAATGGTATCAGTTTACCCACGGCCTTTGAAGAGAGTCATGAGGTAATTTATATACGTTAATCTCACAGATTGTTTCATTTCATGGATCTACTCAAATCTTCCAATAGAAAAAGACATTATTAAGTTTATCTTGAAACTTCTTCACCGACAAACATCTTTCACTTTTTAGCTTGCATATTATTGTTTCCTCTTTTGAGTACTAGTTTGTGAGAATACTCACAAAAGATAATTCACAAGCTTTTCTGTCAGATTTCTATTATTCCCTTCATTATTAAAGGAACCCTAATGTACTAAATGATATTTTTTTTCCTAAGACATCAGGTTACTGGTCACAACAGATGAAGTATCATGCATGAATATGTGGAGTTGTGGTTATTGACAGTATAACTATGTGGTTACCTATCTATCAAATACTGTCAGTTTATTACTAATTTTAAGAAAATTATGACAATTCAGAAGGCCTGGAAGTTAAAAATTGTATCTGCTTAATAAATTAAAATTCCACAGGAAAATACTGTCCTTGTTAAAACTGAGGGATCAGGTATTTCTTAAATCAGATACAGCTACAATGCTGATGCACTCCTCATAATGCATGATTATTGCAGATATATCAGGCATTGTACCATAATCATCTATTTCAAAAAGAGGGTTAATTCCAAAGGCAGAATAATTTTGCTTTTAGCATGAATGCATTTAAGTTGCGACAGCGAATGAGACATATATCCCAGATGAGAAGGTTCATGCACAGCAGAGCTGAGTAAGTATCGTACAACAGTTAACCTACATTTACATTTTGAAGTCTTTGCTCATTGCATCCATCAGAAATTTTTAAACTTAGAAACTTCTGTCTTCCAGGGAAGAAAGATGATGGTCAAACTTCCCTGGAGCGGTTAAGTGAATGCTTCTGCTAAATTCAAAATTCTGTGGTGAAGGTCTCTTTTGTGACTCAGACTTGCTCTCTTGTTACACCTTGTTACATCAATATTGAATGGATATTATATGTGCAAAAATAGCTGGTCACCCTCTGAGGTATTTGCCAATGTAGTGTCACTGCACTGTGTGCTATGTTAGTGATTAGCTTGTTAGTAGGAGAGAGGAAGTAAAATTGAGAAAAGATTTTCTGGTTTTGCTGTATTGTATGGCATGGAATTTTACTTTTCTCATTTCTGAGTTTGCAATGTGAAATCTGCACATTATCACACAGAGTCTTTATGGTCTACTAAGAGTGCCGTGGAGCTTTTTTCAAAAATTAAAATGTAAAAATCTTTGTGGTGAAAACTTGTTAAGGCAGAATTAGTAAGTAAAATTATTGTACAAAGAAATAAATCCAAATAAATCCACACAGATATGTGAAACTAATAAGTAGCATAATGTGTATTTCAGCAAATATTTATCAAAAGTGAAGCCTTTCTATGGGTTTTATACCCTTGAACTTTTAGTTTTTTATTTTAAATAAGCTAGAGAACACTGGAGCTATCTCAAACACTAATATTCATTACTTTGGCAGCTTCGTCAGGATAAATCATGAACAACTTGTTATCTAAAGAAGAATCTAGTATTGAAGATGGCTTCAAAGACCGTTCTGGGGAGAAAGCTCTTCTGGACCCACAGAAATCATTACGGTATGGCTTTAGATTTACTGCTCACATTATTAAAATGCAACAGGCCATTAATACCACAAAACAAATTTTGTGAACACAGGTGACTCAAAGAACCTTTGGTCCATTTCCTGAGTTGTAAATAAGGACCTCCATATACAGCTTCAGAAGGAAATGTAAAGTGCAGAGTGTACGTAATCTTAATTAGGTCACCCAAATAATTTTTGATTTATACAGCTCTGATGGTAACAGCTACCATCAGAGCTGTATAAATCAAAAATAACAGCTTGGCTAGGAAGGTGATCAACATCTAAAGAGAATGTATTTGTTCCCTAAGGTGATACAATTAGATTTAGATATTTTCTAGTAGCTCTTTGATGCACCATAAACATAAAAACATAAAAATCTCACCTGGAATACATTCTGGAAAAAATTTCTGACCAAATAACTGTATCCTTTTCTTTTAGTGCATTAGACCAGTCGGTGTTATTCCCCCTTTTCTCTGTCTATATCCCATTGATAGGCAAAGGTTTTGGCAGTATTAGACTAATGGTGCATTTAAGATATCATGATGAACCTTAACTATTTTCTATTTAATTTAAGTAAGTAACTACTGAAGTAGTTACTTTAATTAAAGACTTACAAGTTACTTACAAAGTAACTTACAAGTCACTTTAATTAAAGACTTACAAGACTTACTTATCTTTAACCAATATATGCTGTACTTCAGTTAAGGAGAGTAGCTGCTAAATTTGTTCCTCGGCAGTCAAGAGCATGGTTACACTGTTGGCTCTAGTGAAAGATTTTAAAGAAAATCTTTATATTCTAACTGCAATAAACTTCTTTTGCAGTATATTTGTATATGTTTGATCTCTATTTTTTTCAAGACACTCCATAAGAATCCACTGCTAAAGTGACTGCATACATGGATCATGCCTTCAGCAATTGCTTGTAAGGTTAGATGCTGTTTAACATGAACACAAAGTATTAAGGCCATTCTATACAGTGTAAGGTGGTTGTACAGAAGATAAAAATTCATCTTATCCTTTATCTTAAGATGTTGTAAAGCTTAATTAAATTATGCTTTCAAGCTACTCTGAGCTACTGAACTCATGAGCTGAGTTCAGGCAAGATTTCTTTCTATTTTAACGTTAAAGACAACAGGTCTAATTATATTTAGCACATACAGGTAAAACTGCACAGGAGCCTAACTTCTGGTCTGACCCTCATTTGTACAGATTTCTGAGACAAAGAGCTAAATCTACCAGTTTAATACTCTTGCATAAAATACCACAGTAATTTGCTCAAAATTTTTCATGTTGTACAAGTTTTGACACCATATAAAATTTATTTTTGATTTGGAGAGTTTTGGTCATTGTTGGGAATTAACAAAAGTATTATAATATAATGGTTTCTGGCATTCACAAACACTTTATGAGAAATTTATAATTTAGACATTTCAAAGTCTGACTAAACAAGAATTCCTCATGTGATGCAGATAACATGAGGGCTCATTTGCTATATTATATATAGGCTTATTGTATGTTGTATATCTTTTTTTTAACTGAAGATGTGCAAATTGAAACTATCAATCTTCGCAAAATTGCAAAAGTGAATTACCTGAGGCCGGAGGGTGGCCTCCAATTACCTTCTCTCCCATTACCACCAGCTGCTTGGACTCATGCTTGTGCATCATGCGGAGTGGTCACAGCAGTGCTCCTACCTTAGGGACCACTCATTCACATCAGATCTTCCTCTACATTTTTGCTAAAGAGAGCTCAGAATATCTCATAAAGACAGATTCTGACAGTAAGTGCCTACAAATGGATTAAGCCGTTATCTAAAATCAGGGTCTAAAAGCAAGCCTGCTTAAAGGAAATGTCAAGCCACCCTGCCCAAAATTATGTTTTTCAATAGCTTTTTATTTCTGGCATACTCACGGGCACCTCCACTACTACAGGAATAAATAAATTAAAATTAGGAATGCTTTCTTGTCAGCAGCCAAATACTCCAGCTTAGATGGGAGGTTACCGTTCTCAGGGGTAGGACAGGGCAACTATCAAGGGAAGCAAATGGTGTAATCATGCCCAAGCCAGAAGCAACAACAGAGAAGATAAGCCTCTTTCATATTGTGATGGTCTAATAGAAAATATTGTGGTCACAAAAGAGACCTTCACCACAGAAAAATAAATTTGAATTTAGCAGAACTGTTCACTTGATAAACTCCAGGGAATTTATTTCTTGTACAACAACCTCATTAAAATACAGGCTGGCCTTATGTCAAGGTAGTTTACTATTATGAATTCTTGTTTACGAGGTAGTTTACTATTTTGATTGCCATTATGAATTCAGGTCTTCTCTTTCTCTTTTGGTTCTCAGCCATACTATTTAGAGAAAGCTGAAATGAAAAAATACATGCTAGTAAAAATTACTCATTAGGTATAAAAACTCCTGTGTATTTAGAAGACCAAAAAACACAGAAACAAAATTCGTTATCTGAGTAACATAGCGTTCATTATCTCATAGGCTCTTTATTCTTTCCTTTTGTTGACTGATCTACTAATTTCCTGATTAAAAGCGCAATAACAGACCTTCATTTATATTGACTTCTCTAGAACATTTATGCCACCTTTACACCTTTACACAAAAGAGCAGTCCAACTGGCAGCTCTATGGGGCAGTGATTCTTTTCAGGTCTGGGAAGTGAGACCCTTTCCAACACAGCAATCATGTGCAACTCTTCTGATAAAGTACTTTTGGAATTTTTCTTACAGCTGATGTCTCTCGTGGAGACTTTTCAGTGTAATTCGGTACCAATGTGCATATTTTGCCAAAAATCAAATTTATGCCCTCTCAGTAACTGGTGCTGACAGAATTTTATTTTCATTAAAGCAATAAACCTTCAATATTTGAATGAGGAACAAAGGCTCTTTCCTTGTTGTAGAAGTTCATAGCAGCTGACTTCTTTAAGCAATATCACCACATTAGCCATAACACATTTCCTGGGAGACCACAATTTCATCAGCTGAGAAGATAAAGTCCAGCTTGCAAATCCATTCAGAAAAAGAAAAAAAAAAGTGAATGCATCCTGTACCCACAGATCTGATGACTGATCACACATTTTCACACCGAGCCAGGTCTACAACATAAACAGCTGTCTTGGCAGAACACACAGTCTGCCCTCTAGCACATACTGCTGGCATGCACATGCCAATTAAGCCTACATTAGCCTATCCTAAAGCTTCCATCTACTTCAAAGCAAAAAGGACTCCACCAAACGCTTTTAGACATACTCAACTTCCCCTAAAAGTACAGCTGTAAAGTGGAAGGTTTAGATGTGGCTTTTTTTGTAATTTATTTCAAGAATCTCTGCTGTCATTAAATTCAAGAGATTGTTATTGGGAATTTTCGTCACATTCTCTCTCTGAGGTATTGACCTCAATTTAATTTAGACAATGAATGACAACTAGCAAGAAAACAACTGGTGCTGCCTTTGCTTGGTGTGCTGTTCCTTTACTGTCTAATTTGCAGAACAGGCATCAATGTGACAGAAATTGCGCTGATGACATCCAAAACTTCACCACATAGCTATAGTTGCATAATGCCCCTCATCACAGCCACGGTCCCTCAAGAACAAACCATCCTAGTTTTGCTATAAAACCTCTGACTTTGTGCTTCCATTCATCTATCATACCTGCAACAACACTCATGGGGCTGTGAGAGTTACTGGAAACAATTTCTGCCTCTACACCATGTGTACCATGGCTCCTTTGATGGGAAAGTTAACCAAGTATGCTCAGGAAAAGATACAAACTGCAAAAAGAGTGTCCTTCTCACCCAGCGGTAGGAAGAGTCAATGCTAAGGCAGAGGGAGACCCTAGGAACAGCTGCAAACAGGATTGAGCCAACTACAAGGGCTAAGGAAAAATGAACTGATTGTGGAAATGAAAGTGCACCTACCACACAAAACCATCATCAGTAGGTGATGACACTGCTCTGGCCAAGACTGGGAAATATTTTGATCCTGCAACGAAGCTCAGACTTTGGGAACTGCACTGTATTTTGTGTTTACATAAAATGAAGGCTCTCCTGACACCCCAGAGATCATTTTAACAGGGTGCATTTAGAGATATACCCATGAAACACAACAATGTGTCATTTGGGACAAAAAAGAACTTTAAGCACTTACATAGATATTCTTGCTTAAATATACTCCAATGTATTCTAACTTGCTAACAAGAAATACACAGTAAACAGATGATGAGATTCCCATAAGCATGCAGATTTAAGGAATTAGCAATCATGTCACTTAGAATTCAATGTTTTGGAAATTTCTTGTTTCAGCATGTTTACTGATAAATTTATTGGTTTTTTAGTCAATATCTGCACAGAGAAAAGATAGGCTGATCTGAACAGCTCTCTCATCCTCTGTAGAAATCCATGAACAATACAACCATGGCCTCTTTCTCACTGACATATTTCTTTGGGAAAAAGTTTCAGTTATAGCAGCACCTATACCCTTAGTGATTATTGCAAATAATTTTTAAAGTGCATTTATATATAATTGTCATGTTCACAGTGAAGTGCACAATAATATTAGAGGCTGTCTAAAATTCAGTATACTTTGAAAATATTATCTGCCGTATCTTTTCATGACAGTTTCAAGTTCTACTTATCTGCTCCATATTTCCTTGCCTTAGCTTGCTTAAACGCTGTTTTTTATTGCTGGCTGGGCACTGCAGGTAGTATGACATTTTTTGGACGTAGCCAAACAATAGGTTATCACCTCAGGTGTTTTTAATTCTAGATTCTAAAATTTAAAATTGAATAGATTTGTGAGATCCATGTCTAAAGCATGATTTTGATGGGACACAAAACCGACATAGAAGTTGACCTTTATGAAATGCTTAGACCCTGCTTAAAAAGACAGATACATCTTGAAGAGAAACAAAGTACAAATAAAGGGAAAAACTAGGGAGTAAATTCTCAAAACGATTAAAATATAAAAATACTATGTGCTATAGTAATATGAAACTTTAGAGATTCAATGTAAGAAGCAGAGTTGAAGGAGGTTTTTTTATTATGAAAAAATGTTTATGTGAAGAGCAAAGTACAAAAGAGAAAGCAACAACTAAAGAATACTTGATGGGCATTTTAATCTTCTATTAATATGCAAATGTTGTGCTTTAGGACTCCAGGAAAAGATAAATTTTTTCATAGGTTATTTGAAAAATGTCTTACTCTCCCAGAGGTGCTTCTTGCATGAAACCAAGTGAAATACTGTATTTATAGTAATTCCCTGGATACTCCTCTGTGCGCCATTTTCTTTTTGAAATTACACAGGGTTTACTGAACCACATTTGTAAAACATTCCACAGCTGATTTAATTCTAAAGATCTCCTTTAATAGGGTTGAATCCCCTGTTGATCTGTGTCATGTGAAGATGATGAGAAAATCATCTTCAACTACAAGGGACAAAATTAAATAGTCTGTATGAAAATTTGAAGAATTTCTGATCAAAAAATTTGCAATTTCATTTTCATAATCAGCTTTAATCATATGTGTGTCCCTGGAAATATGCAAAAATATTTTCCTTATTGTAAGCAACTCTTCAGAGCAAAAGCAATTATACTGCTGAAATATCACCTTTATTAGTATATTTTCAAAAGTGCATTTCCTGATTTCCTTTATACCTGGTTTATAAGCACTACTTTCATGGGGAAAATTTAAAAATAAGAATTAAAAAATCTTGGTTGGTGCCATCAAAAGGGAAATTAGGGGGGTTTTGTTTGTTTTGGTTTTGATTTTGGGTTTTTTGTCATGAAGTTAATCATGTTCTCTATTTTTCATGTAAAAATGACAGAGCAAGACAGTGAGTTGAAGTCTGTTTCTCTTGCAATAGTTCTTCACCTTCTGTGGTTTGAATCATGACTAAGGAAATCAAGTTAAGCTCTAGAAATTCTCCATGGAATTCAGAATCATCATGAAGTCCAAACGTTTTTGTCTTATGATTTGAAAGGCTGTAATGATCTGATCTCACTTTTCACTGTGAATCCTCTTTGATCCCACATGAACGCCTTCTTGCTCAGATCTCTCATGGAATGCTGGCTTCAGCTGTGGGTTTCTTTTAAATTTTATGAATTTGGGGGTAGCTCCATCATTGTGAAATATAATGTTTCTCTACAGCTATAAAGCTGTTGAGGGAGGGAGATTTATGCACTGGAATCCCATTAAGAGATAGTTTATATTACCTTTTCCCTGGTACAATATGGAAAATAAAACAGGTCTCCAAAACATGACCAACCAAGAAAAAAGACAGTCCTTCACAGGATTACAGAAAAGTGTTAGAGGTAAATTTATTTGGTTTTGATATATTTCTCTAATATTTTCTGATTGGTATTATAGAGAAGACATAAATTGTTTACCTCTAATTGAACTGACAGGTTGGAGGTCATTATTCAATATAAGGACAAGGAAAAAAATTCAAACTAAAAAAGCAATGAAATTTTTTCCTCTGAAATGCATGTATGAATCAGACACAGTTATGCTTCCTGTTATACTATTTTAATGACAAGTAACAGTAAAGAGAAAAAAAATCAACAAACAATACACAACATTCAGCTGCAGGAGATGAATAAATATTTCTCAAGAACATGTATGTAATGTGAAACGTTGTATCCATGACCAGGTACTGAAAAATCCATATGTTGTGAAACCTTTCCAGAGTTTTTCCTGCTTCAGTCACCCAGACGGGAGCTTGACACAGTTATAGACACCATTCTGCCTTTGGAGAAAAGAAGTATAAGGCTTTTGGCAAAATGCAAAAAGATGAGGCAGAAGAGGCCCTGCAAATGCAGGATTATGTAAACTAAGAGCCACAGATGCTGGAAAAGGGTAGCTTTAACAGTGACAATAGCTGTTGGGATTTTTTCCCCCCCTGAGGACACTGTTTTAACTAACCAAAAAGAACAAAAAAAAACCCACCAACCCAAAACAAGCAAACAAACAAAAAAAAAAAAAAAACACCAAAAAAGGAGAGAGATAAAAGAAAAAATATGTGGCCACAATCAAACAGTTTATTTGGCTTTAGTTTTTGAATCAATTGAATCTGACTAGACATTAGTAAACATAGAGAATGCCATACCCTGAAGGGAGGATTTAAATAGAAAGCACAGAAGTGGACAAGAAAAGGGGAGACCAAGTGATCACAGCCAGTAATTGCACTGACAGCACATAATCTACTGTCAGCTCCACACATTTATAAATCCACTTTGGTTTGCATCCAGAGATCACATCAGAAAGGCTTAGTATGCATTGCAACCTTACATTGGAGCAATTTTTCTCACCAATTAGTCCTCCCCACTGATGCTCAAACTCGAAAAAATGTTTCCAATGCTCAGTATTTTCAGAACTGTTGCAGTGGGAATAGTGGTCCCCAGCTGGATGGAGGCTGAAGTTGCCTAATTGTCTGTATGAAAACAAACATACCTTGGCTTTTTTTCCTGGCCCCTTACCAACATTCCTCAATGAGTAATTAATTCAATCACACACACATGTAACTTTAGCGGTCACATTCTGCCACAGTGCCTGTCACTTTCCACCCAAGAGCTTCCTGTTTCCAAAGCAGGAGAAGCTAAGCTGCACATGGTCCATATCTTAAGCTGTTACTCTCGGAATTTGGAGCCGAGATTCCTCTGCAGGCTGTGGTGAAGACCATGGTGAAGCAGCTGTGTCCCTGCAGCCCATGGGCGCACAGGGAGTGCAGAGATCCACCTGCAGCCCATGGGGGAGCTGCCCATGCTGGGGCGGGTGGATGCCTGGAGGAGGCTGTGACCCAGTGAGAGACCCAGTGGAGAGAGGGCCCTTGCTTCCAGGCTGGAGCAGCCTGTCCTTGGAGGAGTGCACCCCCTGGAGTGATCCCTGCCGCAGCAGTTTTGGGAGGAGTGTCTGCCCATGGTGGGAGTTCATGCTGCAGCAGGTGCAGTATGGCTGTTGTTTGTGAGAGTGGAGCCACAATGGAGAAGTTCATGGGGAGCTGTGTCCTATGGGAGGTACCCCATGGCCTTACAGGAGAAGAACTCCTCTCCTGGAGCAGTAGAAGTAAATCTTGGTCATGAACTGACCAAACCCCCCATGTCTTGTTTCCCTGCCCTGTCAGTGGGAAGGAGAGAGGGGCTGGGGTGGGAAAGACATTTTTAGGGACTTACTTTACTTTTCATTACTGTACTTGGACTCTATTAGTAATAAGTTCACTTTGTAGCTTTAAATTAAACCTCTTTTATGCCTGGAGTGTTTTCTCCTGGTCCTTATCTCAACTCAGGAACCCTGCAGTCCTGCAGTACTTTTCTTTTTCTTCTCCACCTGTGGCAGGAAAAGGTGAGCAAGTGACTTTCATGGGTGCCTGGCATTGGCCCAGTGTCGAATCACAATGCCCTGGTGCTGTTTGAGCTCATGTGAGCTTGTGATCACAAATGCATACACCTATGACATGTATGGCCAGGCGTGTATATCTGTATACACGTAGCATGCACAGCTGTTCTGTGTGGATGCACCTTATGGGAGGACATTTTCAGCCCCAATTCTGGCTGAGCCAGGAACACAGAGCAGAGGCAGCCTCACCTTCTTTGGGCTGTTGCATCAGGCTCCATAATTTCACCTCTTACAGAAAAGGTGGAATGCTTCTGTACCACAGAGGGCTAAATAGGACGTAACAGTGCACTACTAGGCAATCACAGAATAAGAAACCAAAACTCTGTTAAAGCAGAGTTAGAGATAACAGTATAGTTTCACAGGTATTGAAAGCAGGCTGTGTTGGCCTGTCTTGTGGACAACTGCACTAACACTGCCACACTGGTGTCTGAATCCAGATGACCATTCCTGTCTGGGTTGTCTCTAGGTGCAGAGAAACCTTTACTGATTCCTCTTCCTTAGCACCTTCCTCAATGCATGTCATACAAGAAGGAAAAGGCTTGCAGGGCCAAAAACAGTACAGAGAGATTCTGTGCTTCCCACAAGCTTTTTGGACTTGTTAAAACCAGCAGGTTAGGAGAAGAGGTGAACTAGTCCAAAGTGTTCAAAATCCCTCTATAAGTTCTAACCATTACTGCTTTATGTCACAGTAGTAAGACACTATGACATGTCTGTTCACTAAGGCACTTGAACACGATGTATTGTGTGTAACCAAAGAAATTAAGGTTCACCAGCTTGAACCAAGCTCTTTACTGCTCTGATTAAGCAATATCCACAAGTAGCTCATTCATAGCTCAGATAGGTCAGCATCTTTAAACAGAAAGAAAAACATATAGAAAAACATACAAACAACATGCTATATCCAAAAAGTTTCCTAGCTAGTAGTGTGCAAGACAGCATGCGTGTGTGTTTGTGTGTGTGTGTATGTCTGTGCCTGTTAACTTTAACATGAAAAACAAAATAATTTATCTTTATGGCATAAATTGAGCTGTGGAAAGATTAAATGACCTTAAAGTTCTCAAAAAGACAGCCTGTACAAAATCAGTTGTTCAAAATAACAAAAATGTTACCCCATAAACAGTTGGCAGAAACAATTAACAAAGAAATCTAAATTATGCAAAGCCCCAGTCAGGCAGACACTTCTGGATTTTTTTCTCCATTAATATAAATCAAGTTAGTAATTTCTAACAAATTGAAGGCAGTTAAAACTCCATCAATTCTCAACCCCTTCCTCTGTGTGCATGTACATGTGAATAGATCAGTTTGGAAAGAAGTTTGCTCACAAAACCACATTATTTGAGTTATTCAGACATGCAGCAACTTTTTTATAATGTATTCATCTTCTGGGTTGTAATCAATTTTAAAAGTAGTCCTTTCCTCCAATCCTTCTCATTGTTTTCCCTGTCTAACAGTCACAGTAAAAATATACAGACTAGGAGAAAAATCCATATTCCACTCCAAATGCTGGGTATGTGTGTCCAACTCCCAATAGGTTTCAGTTAACTGCAAATAACTGAGAAGTAAATTACCATAGAATGGAAATATAAAACAGTGACACATGAGATTCCTACCTTAATTCAGTCTGTGCAAAGAATGGGTAACCACAGAGTAAAAAGGTGCAGCAGAAGATAAGAATGCTTAAACATAATGAGCTGTTTTACACTACTTATATTTGCTCTTATTGTGAAACTGAGGAATCCACAGAACCAGGAATATTATTTGCTTTTATAACACAAACTGATTTGATACAGATCTTCAGCTTCCAATCAAACACAAATGTGTCATTGTTCCAGCCATAGAGACTGAGGTGCCTGATTAATATGAGGTTTTGTTACTACACATCTAGAAATCTTATTCTGCATCTCTCCTCTGTGGAGTCCAGTGGCATCAAAGGGTTACATTCTTATTTCACGAAATTAAGAACTGCATTTGATCAAGACCACTCATGTACTATGTGAAGAGTCATAAGGAGTGAGATGGAGTAATGGGCTGATGTAATCTTTGCAAAATGCAAGGAATAAAAAATTGGATGACAAACTATCTAGTTTCCCAATTATTCCTGACAATTGCAAGTACCAATATAATTGCATGCTATTTAAACACACATTTTTGTATCTCCTAAGTAGATAAAACAACTTGAGATACATGGAGCTTTGCAGACTCCCAAAATTTACATGACAGCGATGTCCCACATCAAAGATGAAGTAATTTTACATCACAGGACAACTGGTCCCCCATTGCTGGCATGAAACAATGTAGTATTGTTCAAAATGATCCCATAACAAGGGGGGAAAAGTATACTGGATTGTTTTATACCTGATAGGATTGCTTTACTCTGACCTCCTGAGGCCTGCGCGTACAGCTAATTTCTCCATGTATGTGGAACATCACTGGTGAAAGTAGCTCTTTCAATTTAGCCATTCTTGCCTTCCCTGTGATAACTTTCTAGTGAGCGCAAAAGATGTGAGACTAATCAATATCAGATTAATCTGCACTATAGCAAGAACACTTTAAAGCATCTAAACCACTTCTTCCAAGAGAAGAAATCTACTGTGCTAATGGCTGAACATGAGATTTACTCTTCAAAATAAAATGAGACTCAGTGATACACTAAATCTTCAGTCAAACTATCCCTTGAAAAAAGTGTGAGGGGCTACAGGAATGAATTAATAATGAATTAATCTCTTGGGTCATCAACTCTACTCCCCCATCATCATCTAATCCCTTTCATAGGCTTACTGAGCCTCATCTTAGAAATTTACCCACTGCCCCAGCTATTTTTTTAGAAGGCCATTCAAGGAGCTTAATCCTTTAAATTATGGGTCCTTTCTATATATTTCCAGCCTAAACTTACATAGGACCAATGTTCCCCGTTCTGTGTCAATGCCGCTTATTAGCACAGCCAATGTAGCTTCCATTGTAGTTGCTCTTCCATCTTTCACTCCCTGCCCTTTCTCTTTCATCTCCCTTTTCCAATTCTCCTTTCACTGGTCTACACACTATCACTACACCTAAAAATCACAATTCACCTGATTTTTCTTGTGAGGTAAACTTGTCAGATAGCATTGTAAGTAATGGAAAGCAAGACACAGCAGCTGCAAACACTCCTTTCTGCTATTCTGGAAGAAGGAACTGCAAGTTTGTTGCAGTGGCCTAAATAAGAGAATGGGTGTTGGAAAAATCCAGAGATTGAAAAAAGTAAGCAAAAAAACCAGATCAATGTCAGTGCTCTCAGAATCAGCCTTCCCCCACATCTCTAGCCATGCATTATTTCCATAACACTACATATCTGTAGTACATATGAATACAGCAGGGAACAAATCCAGCCTGAGCAGCAGTGTATGAAAGGAAATACTTCTGGAAGATAATATTCACAAGCACTTGACCTTATATTTTTAGTAGTACTGCCATCATCTGAATAACTGCATTTGGTCTAGCGAAATTTAGCTGAGTAGTACCCGAATTACTATAAAACCCTTCACCTTTTTTTTCTAACAGCATTGCTAATTCCACAGAGGGTGTGAAACTGAACAGCGAGAATAATTCCAGAGCATAGTCTTTGCAAATATGAGTTTGATGAAATGAGTGAAATGGAAAAGGGTCAGGGGAAAACCAAACTGTTAGGAGTTTTGCAACAATTTTGCTGAGATTTGAAGTCTTTTATTGAAATTCTGTTTTATTATAAAGACCTCCTCTAGACAGGTAGTACTGTACAGCTCTGTGTGGCCATCCTGGATCTACCCAGTGATGATGCCTCCTTTAGGATTATCTTCATTTGGAGAAAGCTGTGTAAACATTAGTGATTTTAGTAAAGTCTCAGAAAGCTGTAGTTTAATAAGGTCTCTGCTCTCATTGTTTCAGATTTCTGTCTGCTGTGAGTTATAATATTAATGGGCTTGTTACTTTATAAAATAATTTACATTAAAAATATTGTTGAATATTGTTGGCATAAGGAGAAAAGTCACCAGTTTCTTTGTTCTGCACTGCCTGAGAAAACTGTGCTTTGGGCATGCTCTGAACCTCAGGATACCTTAGAAGACTGGCATAAAACACCAAAACAAACCCAAACCTTGGTATGAATATGTTACATTTTCACACTTCAAATATCCAACACAGCACTAAAGAGGCTGTTTTTAAGCATGCTCAGCTCCCTAAATATTTGCATATGCCATTGTAATTTCTTATTTTAAAGAAAAATTCAGTGTCTTAAATGAAATCTAAACTTAACTGAGTTTTCAGATATCTTAAACATTTTTGTAATGTAAATCTTTCATATTGTAATAATACTTTCAAATTTATACATTTAAGAGTGCTTTGAAAAGACAGAACATATGCTGTCATGTGAGTCTTCTCTCTGGAATCCATATATTGCTGCTGATGGACAAAAGATACAGAAAAAAGCTGGTCCTTCTAGCTAGATAATGACTTATACATTTATTTGGGGTTTTTTCACTTGTAATAGTAAAATGCCTCAGATAGACAGATAGTGGCTTGGTTTATCACAACTAGACTCACTTCCATAATCTCAACCTGAAACAATAAAAAGCTTTCATGGTTTACCTCTGATTGCTGTTCTAGACCTGCAACTGTAGTTGTCAGCTGAATTTCAGAAGCTGGAGGTTCTGAAACCTCCAGGCAGAGTGTGTATTTATGTGCACCTGAATGTTTATAAAATGATACTGACCTTACAGAAATTATCTTCTTACATAGTCAAGTTCAATTTTGGTGACAGGATTATATGTTTTTAGCATGAGAA
Organism: Melospiza georgiana; assembly: GCF_028018845.1. NCBI lineage: Eukaryota > Metazoa > Chordata > Aves > Passeriformes > Passerellidae > Melospiza > Melospiza georgiana. The sequence goes on along the minus strand of NC_080465.1, from coordinate 58,719,934 downwards.
TATAAATGTTACATAGTCAGATATTAATTCCCATGCAATTTTTTTGTTATTTGCAATACCTGGTATCTTATACTCTGCCCACTGAAACAATAATGACACTAGTTCTAAAGGTTTAAAAAAACTAGTTCTTACTATAGATTACCAAGTAAATACATGTGCATGATTATATAGAGAAGAGGAATTTTTCTAATCTTAAAGAGCTCCACTACTTTCCCATTTAATTTTTAAGATCATATTTCTATTTATAAAAAAAAAAAAATCTTTTCATTAACACACTCAAAAAAAAAAAAAAAAAGAAAAAACAAAGAAATATGGACTAAGATTTTTTTTTCAATGATTAGTATTACAAATATGCTCTGATTTTCTTCTTTTAAACTATACAAAAAGTTCATTGCATTTTTTTTTCAATTCCTTTTGCTGTTAAGTTTTTATCAAACTGCAATGGTAAGAATTGAGAGATATCAGCAGGTAGAAGACTTAGGAATGCTGTCCTTTGACTCCACAGTGCCCAAGGTGACATTCTCCAATGTTACGTCCTAGAAATCGAAACCTGACTTCTGTTCAAAGACTGACAGCTCAGTCTGGTTATCTGCCTTCTGACCCTCATGAGCAGGCATTCCAAGGTGGAACAAAGATATCATTGCTGTAAAGTGTAAAAAGTACAGTGATGTTATCTGTTGTTTATAGAGCTGCTCAAAAGTTCTGCAAGAAGAGGCAACACAGGTCCTTCAGGGTGTATAACCTGCTCTCCTGCTCACACAAAACCTGCCTCTGCCATGCCCACAATGCAGCGCTGGCACAATCACAGGAATCGTGGCCAGGTATGTTTCTTCAGAATTTCCAGCTTTTCAGTCAAATTTTTAGTCTGTTGCACTGGCAGCCCTTAGGAAATCCATGTACCCATCACTGCCTCTGTTCCCTTGCAGGACCACATAACTTCTGATTGTCACATACATAAATTAATATCATAGGAGTTTCTGCTATTCCCAGCTGTCACAAGCAGCACCTAAACATCTCTGACTGACACTTAAATCAATCATTCTGCATAAGTTTAAAAGTCTAGATAAAATAAATATGAGTGTTTGTTTTTTCATCACTAATAACACATCATTTCATCACAAACACTACAAATGCCTAAAGCAGAAAAATATTTCAACATTGCATCAGGCTTGGGAATTTAATTCCCAATTTTATTTCACAGCTTTATCAATGGTCTAGCTGGGAAGCTAATTTTCAATAAGACTAGCTTCCACATTTTCTGAACTTAGCACAGGTCTCATTTCATTTTTTCTGTGTGATACAAGATGAGAAGAATGGAGACATTAGTGATCAATTAACAATAGGTTTACGAAAATACTGAGTTTGAGAATCACCCTTGAAGGATAGCGTAATTTCTTTCCTGATAGCATTCTACCCTAGAAAAAAAGCTTTTGCAAAAATTTAATAATATTTACAACTTTCTTTCAGTCAAAAATCAAAGTCTTTTAGTAGAACACATTGGAAAAATTTAACTATTACATTTTTAGTAAACAAATTTAATCTACACCATAAGGTGAAGTTGTCATGTATACAAACATTTTGACTTATCTAATATTAATCAAGAATACATTTGAATGCGTTACGCAGAGAGAGTAGGAAAAAGCAAAGAGCATATGAAAAGAAAGGGTAAAAGATAAGGTGATGTCAAGATCCAAAGCAAGTCCCAGAAGGCACCCACAGCATGCATTAGTCAAAATGCAATGTCACTAATGCAGAAAACAAAATTTATTTAATTAGCTGCAACAGAGGCAGGGAAGGATGGGACCATAACAAAAATAACCCACCACCAAAGTTGATTGTAGAGCATAAAAATACTGACACAGATTCTCTTCGAGAAGATTCTCTTATCCAGCTAAGAGTGTGCTATTTGCTATTTGTGGTGAGAAAAGCCTAGCAGGAGAGAAAAGATGCAAAAAAACCTTTAAAATATAGAGCAAATAATAGAAATTCAGGAAAAGTTTAGTTGCCTGTTTTTTTTTCAGTTATCAGTTTAATGCTATAATATATTTTTCACATTAATTTGGGTAAGTTAACAATCATTTGCAAAGACCTAGCACAGCCCTAACAAACACTGAAACTTTGGATACACTCACAAATGCTTTAGGTAGCAGTTTCTTCTCTTGTACACCTTCAAGGATTAATACATATGCAACAATAAAAAGTTTGTCTTCACCCAAATGAGAATAAGGTAAAGATTAGAGGGAATTCAGAGGTACTTAATTAAAGCAGTTACCCTGACAACATCAAGCAACAGTAAACATTACAGTACAATACAATAACTAGCTTCTTATAGCTATCCATTTGTCTAGACATGCTCTATTTCTGTGAACTCATGCTCATTTTCAAAACTACAATTATAAATCTTTCTCACATGCGGTCCCAGATCCTTGCATAATTCCTTTGATTTCAGTGGAATTAACACCAGATGGTGATCTGGGCCAAAGATTCAAAAGTCTAAAATTTTCTTGGCACTAAATAGACAGTTCTCTCAGCTTAGTCCTTGGAGTTTCTCAGTCGGTACCTCTAGCCCCTTAAGGTCTTCTGTACTTTGATGAAGGTCCAGACCTGGGAAGTAATAGTTGCTCTCATTAGGTCCCCCCCACTTCTTCCTTTGCTGTCTTAGGCCTTGTCTGCAAACATCTAATTTCACACTGACTTTTTGGACTCTTCCTTCAACATTAACCTCCTCTTCAAAGAGGAAGTCACACCTCTCCAACACTCACAAAAAGGTGAGTGACATTTTATGTCCAGCTGCCAAAGCAGGTGACTGAGAGTCACCTGGGTTTAGGGCTTAGGGTTATATAAATATTTAATCCAGCCTGTGTTTTCCATGCACGCACAAATACCCAAAATATCTCTCGAAGGACAGAAACCAGCTCTACACAGAAAATGGAGTCTTTCCCTTCCAGATCACCAGCTAGTAAATTGATGGATACATAAAGCTGGAAATGTTAATGCAAGGACAACTCCAGCTATTGACAGCAAGCCACTACTTGTAACAAGGATATTCAGTGGTTCTAAACAAATCAATGATATTATTCTCTAGGCCAGCTCAATTTTCTGCTTCAGACCTGGTACTAAGAGTTTCATACTCAGAAAGCATTTTGAGGACATTTTTTGTGAGGAGTACACTTGAAAGGGTGTTGAAAATCCTTTCTGACATAAGGAATAAGCTTTGTAAATTCTCCAAACAGGGAACAGACCCAGGATAAGAATTCTCTAGTGTTCAAACATTAACAGTGGCTTTTAGGTAGCTTTTCAAGTTAGTATCTCATACTTTTCCATAGATTTTAGTGAGTGATAAGACCCCATTAGTGAGTAATAAGACCCCATTATTTGCAATGAAGTTTAGAATAATTTATCTTTCTACAGTTGGACCTTGGATATCTCTCTTACAGTAATGTGCTCAAAGGAACAAAATTTTTTAATTAAAGTGAGTAAGAGGCTTGTTTGATTACACTACAGAGAATATGCTATTAGTCTAAAATTTTTTTAAAATACTTTTGCACCACAAAGTGCAGGAAATTTTAGCTCACTACTACTTCTCCCATGTTTATAAAAGAATTATGCAGTGATAAATGCAATTTCTAAGGCAGAAAGATATAAAAAATAATAGAAGAGTTGTGTTTGTCCCCACAGCTTTGTACTTTCCAGTTATAATGGATTTTAACACACCAGTTTTGCCAAAGTTTCTGTGAATTTTTGTTTTTCATCATATAGCTAAAGATGCCGGCAGAGCAAAAGTTCTACCGAAATGCTATTAGGCTAGGTAGACTATCACATTTTTATTAGCCATTTCTCTGTATAACTGTCAAGCAAAAGAGAACTTAGAAAAGAATAGCAGTCATGGTGCTTGCACTTTTCTAAAATATTTATCATCTGGCTATTTAGACAACTATTTCTAACAAAAAAATTATATTACTTTTTCCTGGATATTACAGATGGTTCTGATTGCATCTCACATAATATGAGTTCATGGTTTAAACTGTTAGCCCAGGAGAGTCAAGAAGATGCAAAGTTCTGTACAGAGTTTTAATAAACCTACAGGGCAGAGGGATTCAGGAGTCAAGAGTTCCAACCATGTGTCTTGCTATATAAGGCTACAAGTAATATTACTTCTTGCTTACAGCTCAGAAATACTGCACCCAAAATTCATTAAATAGAATAAGAAACGGTTTAAGAATATTAATGCTCAAATAATTAAATAATTTTCACAGAAAATACATGTTCCAGGTGCAAGTGTGCAAGCACCTTAGTCATTATATTAGCAAGAATAAATCCCTCTAGGACTTCCAGGGCTCACTTTCATTCACATGTATTCTTCTAACCTTTAACCTACCTATCATGCTGTAATTACTCGGATCCTCCAGACAAGAGGAATACAAACCTTTTGGATGGAAAAGACATTAAAAAAATAGTAATTTTGCTTTTGACAGTGGTTTCAATGATTTCCTATATCCTTTTCCTTAAAAACAGTTTGCACACCATGAAACATATTATAAGCACATTGAATTCAAATTGCACTAGTAAAAAAATAAAGACACGCCATTTTGATGTTTTGAATATTTCTAAAGTAAACTACAGTTTTCTTAAGGAAAAAAAAAAACACAAACAAACCCAACAAACAAGCAAACAAAACCCACAATAAGAAAAAAATCACCCAAAGACTAAGAACATTACAAATTTCTGAGTCAAGAACCAGGTCTTCAGTGTGAGAGCATGGTAGACCCAAGAAGCAGAAGGACAGACTTCCTGCAGTTCTGTTCCCCAGTAAAATTTCACTTAAAAAGGAGTGTTCTTCATTGTAAGCATTGACACATCTTTGTACCATGCTCCTGCCTCCTTTTCAGTCTCCATTTGTTTCTTTCAGTGCCTGGACTGACTATTTCACTTCAATAAAAGCAAGAACATGTTGGAAGTGAGAAAATATATAAAAATTGGTCAGGTTTGTCACTGTCTCTTGCCACAGACTATCTTGCTACTCCATTCTAAAAGTACTACTCACTTTCTTACTACAGACATTAAATAGCAGAAAATATTATGCATCAATCCCGAGTCTTTTCTCTCTGTCACTCAATAGGTAAGCACTTTGTTACTCAGGATTTCCTTTTCTAGCTGGTGCACTCACTTTCAGATAAATTCTGCTGGGGTGGCAGACTAAATCTGCAGCAGGTTTTACTTAGTCTCAAACTTCATTCTACCTAAGAATGACTTTTTTGATTTATATTTTTTATAAAAGAGTTCAAACTAATCTTAGCAAGCAAACCCCAAGACAATTCAGATATGAAAGTCTGTAACTACACTATGTCATCACAGAGCTTCAAACCTCAGAAAACATAATTTCTCAGGTAGCTGGAGAGGAAGGATTTGTCTAGTAAGTTTCAATATACCTTCCTACTTTTCTATGTTTACTTTGTGTCTTATTATATTCATACTGGTTTCCAAGCTGCTTCCAAGATTCAAGCCTTTTTCTCCCTTTTGCAGAAGAAGTTGCAGGCTTTGTACCTTCTTCCAGTTCAAGAAATTTAAATATATTCAAGGAATTCCCTCCCTAAACAAGTTTTAATTTTAAATCTGATCCCTACTAGAATCTCAGCAGAACTTCAGGCAACTAGAGTATCTATTTGATCTAGACTTTGGAAAAAGCCATAGGAAAAAGCCTTCTCACGTTACATTTCAGACATTGCAGTGAGTAATGCAAATTTCACCTGTGTATTATACCACCAGTTCCATCTTGTCTAGTTTACCTTATAGGTTCCTCCTCACAAAAATCAAATGTTCTTTTCTGCCCTTGGCTTATGCTACTATGTACTTGGGCAACATCAACTTTACTTAACTACATTACAGTTGAAATGCCAAAGTACAGTATTTTTGGTGGTCACTGGTTTGTAACAAGTTTGGTACCTTGAGTTGAAACAGTTTTGATTCTAAAATATCTACACAATCTCATGGCCAGGAATCACTATTATTCCCCAGCACAAGTACTTTGCAATTTGTTTCATGTAACTTAATGACCCAACAGGTCAGATCCTTCATTCTAATTTCAAGGTAGAAGCCCTAGGCCTCATTTAAAAATCATTTAGAGGTCATTTAGATAACTCAATTATCAGGTCATTTCATTCCAACCGTTTCCTTTTCAAGGGTCTATTTCAGGTGCAATTGATGGTGTCATGATTATTTTGGGTCATTTTGTCCACCTTAAGAACATTTTATTACTGTAAAGATCCTCTAAAAAGCAGTTTTGTGACCAAGCTCTGGGTTAGGTATACTTATTCCTTCCAAAAACCTGATTCATTTACTGGTCCAGTTTCTTAGTTTCTATGAGATGTCACTTGTACTGAGTACAACAGAGTTAAAACACTTCTCTCCATCTAAAAACTTCCCTGTGTTCTTGTAAATGGGAAAATTCATCATCAGGTTCACCACAGTAAAAACAGAAAAACCTTTTCTAGTGAGTATTAAACTACATCACAACAAAAAACAGTATCAGATAATTTTCTGTTCAAAGCATCAGATTGCATTAAACATCACTTTGACCAGGTTTCAATTTCATATCACAGTCTCTAGGTCAATATCTGCAGTAGCTTCATGCAGATATTTGTGAGAAAATTTGCTACTTGCTTTTTAAAATACTTTCACAAGTTGCTCTGCCCTGGGGACAAAACCAAAATCAAAACCAAAACAAACAAGCCAAAAAACAGAAACAAACAAAGAAAAAGATTTCCACTGCCATAACTCCAGATACCCTTTTGTGCATAGTAGCAGGCCTAATTCCTAATACAAAGATATTTTCGTATTTTTATCAAGCTTGTACAACCTCTTTTGGATCTCATGAAAATCGCATCAATACCTCAGCTTTTTCTCAGCTACTACTGTACTTAGAACTCTTGCTTTTTGAATGGAAAACAATAGATTAAAATCAATATTAAAAAGTTAATCTGGAACATCTCACATAGCCCATGTTTGGATCAAATTAGAAATAAACAGCAAAACAACCTGTTTTCTTTCCTTAAGCATAAAGAATCCTAAGAGCAGAAAGACAAAAGAGATGTACAAGTAAACATTTTGTGGAAAAGGCAAGATAAAGCTTTGAAGAGAAGGCAATACACAGAATCAAAAGAATGTATGAGGAACTATAGACAGGGTCACAGAATATGAGAAATAAACAAACATGAGAAAATTAACTGGTGCAACAGGATAACCTCTATTTTATAAATTTTTCAAACTCTTTATTCTTAGTGGATTGAGTTGCTTTGGAGAAAACAAGGCAGCAGGCCTTAGAACTGCAGAGGAAATAGCAGTTCTACCAAGCCTACTTGTAGGCCCTGAAGTGAAGTTAACACACAGCTGACTCCTAACTAAATGCTGGAGATTCTAAATGCACATTTTGTACCGATTGGAAGAGAATTTCTTCCTGATGACTGCAAAACAGTTTTCTCTCTGAAGGATAAAGGGCTAGGAAAAGAATGAGAAAGTGAATTAAAATTGAAAGAAACAAAAGGTTATCATAGAGAGGAGACAGATAATTTTAAAAATATTCTTAGGATCATTAAATTATTCAGAATTCTTAAGGATGTGTGTTCTATTTTCACCATAGAAAAAAAAAAAATCTCTGCTCCATTAAAAATATCTGTCAAAAAAAATTTTCATTCTTTGCTTGGGAAGGAAGAACAAGTTGCACAAGAACTTTTCAACATCTTCTTCCAATCCCAATATTTGGTTTTTTATCATTTCCCTCATTTTATGTATGAAGTAGGACAAAATGCAAGGCATGTGCCAGAACTAACCAAAACTTAACTAGATTTAAGAGGAGAATCAAAGATAATCTTAATCCTGTATTATGTAACTGAGTTACACTTAAGGGTCAATTTACCTCCTTTGACGTGTCCTGAAGTGTCTGAAAATTGCTGCCCCCACAGAAAAATACAGGATCTTTCCTATTTCTTCTTTTGCTGCCCAGATGGCTGGCATAGTTCCTGCTGTCTGGTACTTTAAATATCTGGGACTGTAACAACACACCAGAGGGAAGATGCAAGTCTGGTGGGAATGGAAGGAAAGCAGCTACAGTCATTCTTTTCCCATGGTAGACCCATGGGTAGGGAGGGGAAAAGTCATATCCTATGACAGGCAGTAGGATGCAGCAAAAGGCTGCAGAGGTGACAAAACTTGCAGTTCCCACAGCTCTGCTTTGTTCCCCATTCCTTGTTACAGAGTTAAGGAAACACTATGGAGCATCTGCAAAATTCATGTGTAGAAGCAGAAGACGTGAGCACTGCAGAACACCTTGTGATATCCTCTGAGCCCTAATAAGTTGGAGTGGTAGAATAAGATAATTTTTTATTCTTCTGCTGAGTCGGTTATGCACTCAAAAATATTTTGGGGACATTATCTTTACAAATTCATCAAAACATTCAGAGAAAAAAAAAGTGATCAGGGAAACAAGCACCCTGAAGAAAAAGCAGTACTGCCTCATCAACAGAGCAGTTCAGTGGTTTAGATCTTTGCTGCTGAGGCACTACCAATATTCATTCCTTTCACTGACCTGTGGTGAGATGATCCAAGCTTCCTAATGCGCCGGAAAGTGCCTGAGCTGCCGGAGTAATGCTCAGCTCTTCTCTGCACTTCCTCAAGTGACTGTCCTTCTCGGGACATAATTTACCACTGAGAGAGCATCTCTTTCAATGACTCCTCTCCTCCTGCTTCTCCAGTGGGGAAAAATATCACTTCAGAGAGGACTGCCGGTATCTCACGGGTTTATTGTTTATGCCGAAGAGAAAATCAACAGGAGATGGAGAGCATCCTTGGCGTAGACTAAGCAATGCCCTGACTGCTAGGGCATTCTTTGGGGAGATAATATCTGCTCAGACAGAAGGAACTTGGCTTTCCAACAACTGGCTTAGAGCCCTAGAGACAGAGATTCCAGAAGAAATTATCCTGAATTTTCTAACAGTATTTTAAAACAACTCCCTCATTTCTTTTCTTTCCAAATGTCTAGAAATGAAGAGTTTGTTTTCATATTGAATATAACATTTTGACAAGACAAACCCAAGTAATTTTGGTTTAATTCTTGCTTTAGTTGCCAAAATGCCAAAAACTTTAATTACTTACGCAGCCTTACAATTCAGAAAATACCATTTATAGGTACTTCTTTAATATCAACTAGATGTGTTGCTTCTTTTCTTGTATCATTTTGTTACTGGAAGCAAAAGTTTGACAGTCTCACAGAATGATTGGTGAATCTTTTTTGCCAGATTTTGAAATTAGCCATGGCAGCATATTGGAAGATTCAACATGTTTCATCAACAAAGAAAGTGATTCTCTAAAGAAGATTATAAGCAGAAACTTGGCAAAATTCAGCACTTTTCCATGCAGACATGTCAATATATCCAATTTGATTATGCTGATGGTTTTTAGAAACTGAAGTGAAATAAAAATTTTCAAACTTGTAGTGTCTTGCACAGCATTGTCTGCTATTGAGTGGCTATCTACACTATCCAGTTTATTTCTATTAAATCTGAACCATTGTTATTTTTGTTTCCTTAACTATTGTACCATGCTAAAAGAGCAGTCTACATTGACTTATTGCCTATTGACATTTATTTCTTGACCTCTTTCATCTCTTTCTGAGAAACCCAAAATTCTGGGTGGGTAATGCTACCATTTTAGCATTAAATGCTAAAGCAACTTAAAGTGCTTAAGATGGGAAAGTCACAAGAGGGGCAAAAAATTATGAGACTTTTTCTTCTTAAATGCTGAACTTTGACACTGTTTTATTTTCCTTTTTCCAAGCTTTATTCCAGAAGGGAAAGAATGGGAAAATGATTATTCAGCAAATCATGACCTGCATCATTCACTGCATGAGAGGATTTCACATCATCTGATTTAACATAATTGCACATTCTGTGTTGGACTCACACCATTATGTATATTTATGTCAATTGGAAATGGTTCACCCCTCCCTAGAAATTACTGGACATTATTAATTATAATCGCATAGGAGTAAATGATAAGGGAAGAAAGATACAGACTCAACTGACCTAAACAAACCAGCTGAAGTCAAATTAAATCTTAGCAACTCTAATAGCACAAACCTGCACAAGTTTTACCTGACTCACAGCTCCTTATGGATCAAATAACACCATACTGCATAGCTACTGCAAAGCAATCTGAAAATAAAATGGATATAGAGTTAATTAATTATAGCAAGACCTATTTTTTTTGATGATGTTCACAAAATGGCATGTCAAGGGGCACAGAATTGAGGAAAATGTGTATATAGATATAACCTCCAGTTATATACCTCAAAAAGTCAAATAGGTCTATTTTCAGACAGCAGCACAAACTACTCACCCAAGTGCTGTAATTCAAGACAGGAATTGATTCAGCTGCCCATAAATTATGAAATGGAAAATACCTGTTACGGCAAGTAAGTAGTTCAGCGTATTTACTGTGTCTGTGAACTTACTAAGTATCATCTCTCTTGTACTTACAAGGTTAAAAAAAAAAGAAATTTGGTTTGATATTAAAGTACTTAATTTCTTTCCCAAATTAGTTCTCTTCAGAAAGATAATGCTTGATAGTTATCCATGTAATACTTTCATTATAATGGAATAGAGAATACCTGCATTAGGTGCAAAAGAGATACGAACTGTAAAGGTCGCTTTCCAGATAATGGGATTCATCAAGGACACTGAGAAGGTACTGGGCAAAATTCACAATGAGTATCAGGTTTTTTTCCTTTACTTCAACAATTTTTGGTGGAGAGAAGAAAGTCAGACTCACAAATTTAAAAGAGGTTTTCAGCTGTCAAAGTGAATTTACTCCATCACTATATAGGCTTTTAGTATGGCTGTGAACAGGAGATGGTAACCAGCAAGGTCTGAATGATGAAAGAAAACTCTCAGATTCTTTTGATTTGTGCTAATACATACTCAATTCATTATTTTTACAAGGAAAATCAAGTTCTCCACTTCTTTTCTTTTCCATTAACATGAGTATAATATCTCCCCTGTATTTTACTTTATACAGCCTCTTTCATCTTAGAACATTTTAAACAGTTATTATTTGCATTTTATACATGATGAAATTAAAATACAGAAAGGCTAAGGACCAGTTTCTGTGTCATGTGCAAGCTTGAAGCATCCTGGAGAAGCAAAAATTTTGGTTGAAGCAAGATTATTTTCAGATCACTCATGCTGCTTTCCTTGCAAACCAAAAGAGCTAGGGGAATAGGAAAATCCAGCAACTTTACAGTTTCTTTTCTTGATCAAAATGAACCTGCATGACACTGTCCTCTTTTGACATTGAGAACTGCAGACACAGTAGTCAACTGTCATTTGAATCATACCCACATAATCATTTCTCCTTCTGCCAATACAAACAAAGTCCTAGCCTTGCTCAAAATAAGCTGAGTTTTCATCTGTAATAGGAATTTCTACCGAGAACTAAGGAGAAAATGTCAGCATTTGTATTCTTTTGATTTGTCCACTTTACCAGTCCAACTGAGAAGTCTGGAACACACTAGCAGTATTGCCTTATGGTCCCAGCTGTCCTGCTTCTCCACTTCTGTTATGTATCTTGGCAGATCTTTGTTGGGCAGTAGTTGACATTGTCACTTTGCCTAGTCCTACACTATAAGGCATTTTAGCTCAGTTTTCAACGTGCTAGAAAAGCATAAGAGTCCCTTCTCTTTTGGTGGACATAAAGAGAGCTAAACTCTGTTATCACCACTTTACTTAATTATTAAAACTCTAAAATATATTTTCCCAGAACTACCAGTACATCCTGTAAGCACCTGAGAAAAAAACTTTTCAATGCACCACTTTTAACAGGAAAGGGGGAGTCAATGTTTGATTTTTCCATGCCTTCTGACAGGTGGAAGAGTAGCCAAAAAATGTTAATAACACTAATCAAGTTCACAGGCTTGATCACACAGTGCAAGCAAAGCCTTGAATATGCCATAAAAAATGTATTCTAAAAGGCATTATTACTGTACACTAATCCCTACCCACTCCTCAGAAGAACAAACTTTCTTTGGTGTTATTATGCCTGTTATATCGGGAGGCTGGTAATTTACCATCTTGATACAAATACAAAAGTATATCAAAGGAGCTCTTACATGTTTCTAAGCACATGGTCCAGCACCAGCAAATATCACAGTTAATGAAACTCAGAAGTAATGACAGAAGATGCTTCCTTAAAATATATCTATTCTCAACCCTTCCAATTTCCCATACAATAATTTTCAAGCAACTAGAGACCTGACTTAGCCAGCAAATCATAGTAGTATTAGCTTTTTTTTTCTTTTTTTTTTAATGCATAGCTAAATGCTGCAAGGCAAATGAAATTGCCTTGGAGACACCTGACACCAAATGCTCAACAATGTTATGGACACCTGCATCAAAATATCCCTGGCTTCTATGCCAATTACTCAACTGCTCTCAATTCTTTAACAGAAATGGACCAAGGATCTGGTTTTTATTTCTGCACAAAGTGCTTCCTAACGTGACACAACACAGCAGGTGCCTTTAGCTTTTCATGTTACTGCTAATCAACAGTTAACAGTTTTCCATGACCCTCACAGAGAAGAGAATTGCTGGTCTTCAAGAGAATGGCACTCTGATTATCACGTGGAAGCAGACTACTCATATGGACTCTTGGAGAAGGGCTTTGCACGTGTCAAAATTACTTTATTTTTCAGGCACCTTCAATGTTCAAAGTTAAATCTTCAAAGTTAACAATTTTTCTAAACTCCCCAGTTGAAACAAAACCCCTAAAATCTTTCATTTCTACAAAGTATTGGTGAGGGATTTTCACTAATTCAATCTGTTGTTGGTGTTGGGCTGGGAGGACTCACTTTAGATTTAATTTCTCTTCAGGCAAAAGCTAATACAGTATTTGAATGCTGGGGTGTGCTCAGAATAGCTTTGTTATGGACTGAAATCCACCTGGATTCTGCTTGAAATGGATAGTCAATTTAGTGGATTAGCTGAGAAGGTAATGAAAACCTTTATAAATCAGTAGTCAGTAAACTATCTAACAGATCAGATGAGCTTTTTAATCCATCTCTAATTCATTAAAGCTACAGTAAATCCCACTGAACTCTGCTACAGTTAGCTCTATGTAAACTCTACTGAGTTACAGAAAATTATGAAAACGGTTTCCAGAAAGAAAGTCTTACAAAATGCTCATGTGTTTTGTTTCTATACTTTCCCAGAGTTGACAAGTGATGGAGGGAAAAAATCCTTTTGTTTGCCTGATCAGTGTGCTTAAGCATAGGCAGCTATTATGAAGACTGATAGTTGAAAATTAAGTTGGTAAACAAATTTGGCTGAATATTTATTCCTAAATAAAACATGTATGACTGTTTCTAAATACAGCTCAGGCCTATTAGAACGAAAATCCATGGTCCGAAGCCAGTGAAAATCAAAGGAATGACTCCTATTAATATCAATGGCTATTAGATAAGGCCGCAAGCAGGGAAAATCCCCAATGAAAACAGTGGGAGTTCTGCCTGCATAAACTCCCCTTGGAAGCTGCTAGACCTTTTTCTTCTTTCATTTCTTCATAAATATTTTATAAATGAAACTCACTGAACTTAGAACTTGTACATATATGCAACACTTTTGTTAGGATCTTGCTGGTCTTAGCAGACCTTTCTTTACATATTTCTATGCCACTTCAAGAGCAATCTGAAGACAGAATCTCCTTTTGGAAGCAAATGCTGTGGTTTATCTTGACACTGTCACTATATAGAAGGTACAGTGGACTAGAAGGACCGGTTAATTTAAGTTAGTTTATCCATTAAGACGTCGATCTAGGTACATTTTTACCCCCTTTCTGACAGAAGAAAGTAGCCTTTCTTTCAGAGCTCAGTAAAATTAAACACTTTTTCTTGTTTCCATGCAAAAAGAAACATAATACACTAAGCATTCTTTTTAGCAAAGTTTTGCAAGTGTGCTGGGAGATTCTGTTAAATGTCATTTGAAATGTCTGCCTCAGAATGAGAACGGTTTTCCAGGGCTAATATTGCAGTCTTACACCAGATACTGTGCCATTAATGGCACACAGAAGTAAACTGATAAACAAACTTCTGTCATCTGAATGCATTTTTTTATGTCACAAAGAGGCAAATGCTATTTTTGGGTAAAGTGATATTTTTAATTTCTTTATGAACTGTGAATTTATAAAATGTCACCAAGAAGGATAAAGCTCCTTCAGATGCATTTATTGGAACATACATGTGAGGAAATTTATGCTTATATTGAGAGGCTTAGCAAAAAACTATTTTAGGCATTACCTAGTTCATTATCAGTGATTCCCATGTAACCATTTCCTTTATCTACATCATTAGATCTTTCTGAAAATAGTTTGAAATATTAATTTCACTGTTTTTGAAAGTCCACCGCGCTTTTTGTATAATTTTTCCATCTACTTCTGAGAAATACAATCTATAACAAACAAGAAAAATAATGCCACCCACCAAAAAATTAAAAAAAAATTAGAAATTTTTTGAATGTGGAAAAGCTATATTAATTGAGGAATAAAATAATGCAATATAAAGTTGCACAGTCACAAGGAAAAATAAATGCATAATATCCAGACCTTAAATAGGCCTTCTTTACCTCCTAGGTCAAGTCCTAACACTGACAAGTTGTTATAGGTAAGACAAAATGGAAGGGAAAAAATCTTTAGCATATGATGCTATAACTATTTTAAAGTTGTTGAATAACCCCAAAAATCAGACTAGTGATCATGCAAGGGGCATTTATGGGCAGTATTTTTTGACAACACACCCCACAAAATTTAACTGCATCTGAGACAGAGAGAAGAACAAGAGACTAAGAAAATATGAAAAACAAATGCCAAATGAATGGTAGAGGAAATCGGTGAGAAACAGCATATGGATCCCTTTCCACCTCTAAGGCAAATGTTTATATTTCTGCTTTCTACTGCATTAATGCCTAGGATGATCTACTGGGAAACTTGATCTTAACTTTTCTATACTGGTGATGCGTAAGCAAAAACTACCCGCTAATTATGAAAAATGAGCTTGAAAATTTACGGTACTGTTCTGTGAAGGATACTGTTCCCATCAGATTTTTTTCAACTGTGCAAATATATGAATATACTACAATTATGCACAAACCTTTTTTTTTCTTTTCCTTCAGGATTGTTTTTGTTTTAAAAAGGAATTTAAAAATGAAAGCTATTCATATTGATTTAAAGTGAACACTTTAGCAGGTGAACACTCAATGAGAATAGGGCTATGCTCTAAATTCTTTGCACCCCTATACAACAGAGAGAGATGGAAAATTATGGTCTCAGCCTATCTGAGCATAAGCAGCTTACTTGGAAGAATTTTTGATATCTCCCATCCAGGACAGGATAGATTACACTCAATGCGTGATGGTGATAGGCATGAAAGCTATGCCAAATCTTTCCAGGTTTCAGGACTACCATAATTCCACTTTTTTTGCTGTTTTCTTACCCGAGTAAGATTTCCAGAATTAAAAGGAAATGGTCTGCCAGGATAAATTTGAAATACAGCAGTTTTAATTACACCAGCAAAATGTGGTTGCACTGGGGAATGCAATTTTCAATCTCACTTTTTTCCCTCTTTATTTGATTAAATTAATGGATGAAGGTATCATAACAGAAGTGTAATTTTTCACACAGCCTGTGTAAACACATGTCCCTGACTACAGCTGTATCACAAGTGTAACTGCTCTGAAGTAACCTAATCTTTAAAAATGGAACAGGAATATATTTGAAAAGTGAGTTCCAAATAAATTAGTGCCATTTGCTTTGAGAAAAAGTGAGGAAATCTGGACCCAAAAAAGAAATAATGAAATTTATAAGCAACTATATTCACTCAGATAGGTCAGTCACAAAGCTGATTAAACAAAGTTCATTGTCAAAGCATGAGAGATCACCCAAATTCCATCAATATTGCTACTACCAACTTCTTTTGGCACCTGGACATCATTTACAAATACTGTGGCTAATTTATAGAGACAGGATGAATATTCACTGCAAACTCTGAATATTCTTCATTGTTCACTTTGTGTTTGGTAACATACATCTTGACACAGACAAATATAGACTCTACACAGTAAGCAAAGCAACCATGCTTATGGTCAGGGGAATAAGCCTTATACTCTAGATTTTGGGTTATTATAAAAAGTGTCAGAAAGGTTAATCCAATTCCACACTATAGGATTCCCTCAAGACTCAAAAGCAGAACTTAAAAATGTATAATCTGGTCTCCTGTGTCTGTTAATCCTTTGCACCAATGATTAGTTCCTGTTTGGGTTAGCAAATAAAAAAAGATTAAATGAAGGTTAAAGGTTCTCTAAGCCTGTTTCCTTTTTTTTATTATTATTATTAAATCATGATGCTAACAAAACTTAAGTAGGGTTTTAGAGCAGCAACTGGAAATCTCCTTCTTATGATGAAATAATGTGTTCCTTGGGTACATAAAATGCATTAGGCACCGTTTCAAATAAAATCAAAGCTTGTGGGTTACAAAGGTCAAACAAATTAAGCTTTCTTTTAGATTAGCATCACCATCTGAGCCCAATAACATGCTTCTTAATTGAATAGTAAGCACTGTCAGTCAACCTCAGCCAAAGCTCTGATTATGTAATGGCTTTCAATTGTGATTATTTCAGTGGAGCATATGGAATACTTCACATCACACGTTGCTAGCTTTGCTACTGCTGACATCTTAATCTGAAGTGGAAGCTATTTAAAGTTCTCTGATCTCTCAATTGTTCTAAAATATGAGCTATTTAAATACATATTTCCCAACAATTAATGCCTATCAGTAGCAATGGCCAATTGGTTTTTGCACCATCTGTAAGTTTATGGAAAACCAATTCTACCAAAACTTTAAAGTCTGAAAATCCACTCCTTTGTTTTCCATCTTTTAGGGCTGGTACAGTAGATTTCTGGTTCAACAAATGAACAACTTTAGTTTTGAACATTTATGGAGTGACTTCTGTAAGACATTTCTCAAAGCTCTGAAGAGCTACCTACAGGAATAGCTAAAAATATGTTTTTGCTATGTGTATTAATCTGCACACCTATCCTGTCCTTCTACATAAGTATAAAGTCAAAGATACATGAAAACATATGCAAAAATATATGACAAGATGTAAAATTATTGGTTCATTACAGGGATATTTTGCTTCCAATTATACGTTTCCCCAGTGTTCATATTTTTGGCTGGGTGGAAAAAG
The DNA here is from genome assembly GCF_028018845.1 of Melospiza georgiana. Lineage (NCBI taxonomy): Eukaryota > Metazoa > Chordata > Aves > Passeriformes > Passerellidae > Melospiza > Melospiza georgiana. The sequence goes on along the minus strand of NC_080465.1, from coordinate 58,702,652 downwards.
TACCTTTATGTTGCACAATTTCTGATACATTGTGAGCACTACCAACAAATACAAAGTAATAGAGATTACAGTAATAATTCCAGTCGAAATTACAGTAGTAATACTGTCAATTCTGCTGCATCTGCTGTATCATTCCCAGAAGGAGCAACAGGTAATTTCTTTCCCAACAGAAAAAAGAAAAAATCCTGGCATAAACTACAAGCCAAGCCAAGGTCTGTTTTAATACTTTGATATTTGCATATCATTTGACCGATACCTGATGTATGACAGCTTCTACAAATCATCCATGAAGGGGAATATGAAAAAATGCACTTTAAATTATACAAACCATATATTTCCATTCATGCATGATTCTTTATTTTAAAAATATCTTATCACTTCAGTGCAGTGGTTTGCTTTTTTGTTTTTTATTTAATGATGATAGGTGATGTATGTGACACTCCACATAAAGGATTACTGAAATGATGTGCTTATCTCTTTCTTAGAGATCTTTATAAAAGCCAAACACTCCTACACTTTTATTTTCTATGGCTCCGTTTTAAAAATGTGCACAGCAGCAGGGAAATAGTCCAAAAACTCAACCACACTGGAATGCTTTTGATGTAAATTCTGCCATCAAAATGCATGGACTCACAGGAAACTGTGAACTGATGAAAACAGAAGCCATAATATATGAATGGTTTAGTTTACCTGTGTCCTCTGTGGAGCTGGAAGCTGGTCTACTGGTCTTTCTATGACTGGGAAACAATATCATTCTCTCTGTAATTTCCTCCCTGTAACTCATTCTAGCAGAGACTTTAAAGAAAAGCAATCTGTTAAGGGCATAATGTTCACAAATCAATAAAAAAAACCAAAATCAGATACTAGTCTCATTTCATTCAACAAACGTTTTGCCAATGGCAGCAGCTGAAGCAGAGTATGTATGAGTCAAAGATTGTAAAATGTTAATCTGGCATGCAGTCTACTCTATTTTACAAAAAACCTGTAGTGTTCAAAAGGGATAAAACTATGGCTAGAAGGAATACAAAGAACATATGACCATCAACTCAGTTGCAAACAATACTCATTTGTGTATGTCATTGAAAAGAGTGCAACTACTTCCCTTCTTACATAGGCAGAAGAGCATGATAGAACCAAGAATCTAAACGAAAATGCTGATCTTACTTGTAAATTTCCTGCTTTTGTTACTAAAAAAATTATTTTTTGGTTTCTAATTAAAAAGAAAACCTCTGATTTGCTAGCAAGCAGTAATATGCAACATAACTTATTGCATCCTGATTCACAGCAAAATATGCTCACAGTCTTAACTGGTTTTTTTTTAACCTTTACTTTAATGGTGCATCAGCATTCCAAGTAGCATGAAATTGCAGTCTTTCAATCACTTTTCACTGAAAATAGTACTTTTTTTAAAATTCATTTTCTTTCCTATTGTCTTGTTCAGTTAAGGCTGAATTCCAATACACAGTACTAGCTCTGTAAAAGCTAAAAAGGGCATCATCCTTTGCAGCTGAGTTTTTTCCCAGAGTTACTTCATGCCTCTTCAGTATCTCAGCACAATCTCTCTCTCTACTCTGTGAAAGAACTTGCACTTATGCAGAGACGCCTACGCACGATTTGAAAAAATTTCATCAGCTCACTCCTCGGAAAGCAATTTTCATTATCCATGAGCAAACATATTTCATCAGTTTTGGGGGGTTTGATCATTGTTATTAATTCAAGGCAAATGCCTAACAATGATACTTACACTCCAGGCAGGGCCCGCACATTTCAATGCAAACGTGACGCGTGTTATTGTGCTGGGCGCAGGTGCAGTGACTTCAGGGGCACCTGTATGAGAGAGCGGGGGCTGCTCTGAGCTGTACCCAGCTTGTTCCAGCAGCTCAGGATGGCCCACCACAGGGCACAGCTGAGCCTGGCAGCCAAGGACATGTTGTCTCTGGGAAAGTGCATTTAGGACAGGGGAAAAGAAGCACACGGGGGTGACAAAGCAAGAAAACAAATGTAAGAAACAGCAGTGCAGACACTAAGGTTAGAGATAAAAGGAGGATGGGAGGTGCTCCAGGCAGAGATTCCCTTACAGTCCATGGAGAGGACCCACAATGGAGCAGACAAACAATGTGAGTCAAAGGACTAGAGATGATCTGCTATGGATGGACTACAGCCCCCTTTACACAAATTCCACTCCCTAACCCGCCACCCCCCCTTTTTAATCAGCTAAATCTCTTTTAATCAGTGATAAATTAAATCAATTCCCTCCACTATAGCCTAGTTTGCCCATGACAGTATCTGATAAATGATCTCCTTGTCTTTAGACACAAACTTTTCCATCTTGCTGTCTCTCCCTTGTCCCACTGAGGGAAGGAAAAAAAAGCTGCATGGGGGCATCTGGTAGCCAACCAAAATCAATTCACGGCCATTATACATCAATAAAAATAGATGAGACACAATCTTAGACATCCAGCCTGATCTTGAACTTCATTTTAATATCTTGGTTAATTTTGTCCAAGTTCAGAAAAAGAAAATAAAATGATCTCAGTATCTGCCACTTAAGCAAAATTACAAATTGAAATGGAAATTTCATCAAATTCATTCTTTTTCTTCCAAAAAAAAAAAATTGTAAAAGAAAAATTATGCAATTGTCAGTTCTTCATCTTGTTTTCTTTTTTCCCAAAACTATGTGAAGACACCCACACATCTGTGACCTGTTGTTAAACCCAAACTGTTCCAGAGCAAGGATGGAGGGCATTAGGCAGCCCTAGGACACTTATGGAGCTCTGCCTACTACTCCTTGTCACTTGTGCTAGTGGAGATTCAGCAGCATTGTCTCAGATTGTGGCAAACAAATCAAGAAATGTAATTTAGACACAGACTCTCCAAGCCATCTGCTGGCAGCACAGATATTTTGTGCCCTCTGAGGATTTCCTCTCTTAGTGACGGCATGACTAACTTTCATTTCCCAAATCAAGTAAAGCTGCACATCATGATGAGCTGAAAGGCAATCTAGCAACTATTACTTTCATTTTTTTTTTCTAGATAAGCAAGTATCAGCTCACTATGGAAGTCTAAGCTTAGAGTTTTGGCTGCAAGGCAATCACATTCAACCTCATGATATTTGAAAGCTGTGCTGAACCATACCTACCACCTATTTGTAGGACTAAAAAGTGCTTGGGTGCACTTGGAAATAGATTTGCCTACCTAGAATAATTGTGTTAAGAACAACATCGTATTTTCTTGTTGAATCAAGCACAGTTCATAGCCCAGAAAGCATTAATGGACAGTGTTGCCTGAATGTATTGCATTTCATACTGCCACATCATTAATTTTTAGGCACATTTTCCCAATCCATCATTTTGCAAACAAGATTTTATTAACAATGTGCAGCCAATTGCTTATGTAAGATTTAACAATCATAATACCTTCCTAACTGTGCAACAGAGGTAAACCCACATTAACAAACTCTGCTCTGCATGGAGCATTCTGATACTCGATCAGACAAATTAGCAGTTCAAAAAAGTTCACAAGAAGACAGATGGCAGTCAGTTAAGTCAGCTTTATTCAAATTACAGCATCACAGACCTGTCTGTTGCATTCTGTCAATGCATGGCTAGCTGCAGTATTTTCAGTGGAACTCTCTTTTCCAAAAAAACCTCTTTCTGAATCTTTACCAGCAGATTTCCCATTGTATGTGAAAATATATAGCAGAACCTTCCTTCATTTCTCTCCATGTTTTTATTCACTTGTCCTTTTCTTGCCTCTTTCCTTCATGCTTTTAGCTACCATTTCTCCTGTCTGCCTTTTAATAGGAGAAAATTAGGTGAGTGGAGGAATTCTAGAGTGAAGTAGAGAAAAAGGTAAAAAAGGCAGTGATAATCAAGATATGTTTCTTTTTTCCTACCTGAAGATAAGAAATTAGTTATATCAGCTGTTCATTAGTATTTCCCATCTTTTTTTTTCAACACACAGCATTCAAGCCATTTCCTGTTTTCCCAAATCATTGTTCAGTATGATTCTCCACTCAATGAATTGAATGTGACTGCTACAAAACAGGTGTGAGATCAAGCAAATATTGTCAACTTGTCTGTCAGACAACTGTAGATAAAAGTTTAGATAATGATTAGAGCAGAATTCAGTGTTTTCTGAATCTAATATGCAGTATTAAAATATACTTAGGTTTGGGGCTTTGACAGGCTTTGGGGTAGTTTCATTTGTTGACAATTTATATTCTTTTTTTGTTTTGGGTGGGGTATTTCTAGCTGAAATCAGAATGGAAGTAAAGAGAAGAAAAATATTTGGGACAGAGAGTCTAGGATTTAGAGAAGTTTATTATTTTTATACTATAACTTTCTCTCCTTATTCCTTTAACGAATAGGATCATCAGCAGATGACATGTTGCTTCCCAAAAGCACCTAACATACTGTCAGCAGATGTGTTGGAGAGCAGACCTACAGGAAGAGAAAGACAGACCAAAAAAAAGAAAAGGAAAGAGGAAAAGGATAAAATGGGAAAAATGAAGAAAGAAGAAAGGGAAAAAAAGAGGAAAAAATAAAAAAAGAAAGAAAAAATATGACAGACAGAGAGAAATAATGAGATGCTTTTCTCTGTTAGTGCAAGGCTAGGAAAGTCCAGCCCTGTTACAAAGTGTTTGTAAGTGAGCAGAAAGTTTTGAGTGTTTGATGTACTTACTCTGTTAAGCTCATCATCTCGGAGCATCTCAACGAAAGATTAAGCAGTCTGGGTTAAAGCAGAACATACATTCACCCTCTTTAGTTTTTTTAAGTAATTAAATATTCTCACTTTCCAAAAGGAAGTTTTCTCATTTGTTGTTTCACAGACCTTTCCTCATACATGTCAAAAGCTTCCCAGTCTATCTTTCCACGTAAATGGATATCTGTTTTATTGTTAAAACACATAAATTTCCCTATTATAGAGATTATCTTGTGCTTACATGAATATGTAATGTGTGGAGACTACGATTTATATGTCTGCATACACACACATGTAGAGACAAACAAGACCACAGAGCATCAATACTGAATGAGAGAGAGCCAAACTCATGGATAGATGAAGACACACTTTCATCTTGACACTTAGGATGATAATACTCAATTATACTTGAGTTAAACAACTGAAAATCTCACTGATGTAATTTTCAGACTACACCTAAACTACAGTTTACAGAACCTGTGATACAGGGAGAAGGAACTCTACCCCATAGGCACAGCATGGGAAGCATTATATCCGCATCAGCTAGAAAACTGCTATCCTAAGGAAAAAAATTCTCTCTCATCCAGGGTTTGCTTGTTGCCTGGAGTTTTAGGTAGTTAGATTTTTTAATGTGTGTTTTCTTGGGGTTTGGCAGTATGTGGTTTTGTTTTGGTTTTTTATTCATGAGGAACAAATGGACTGCAAATACAGAGATTTTGTCCAATATTGTCACATCATTCTCTTTGATGGCGCAGGAGAAATGGGATAGAGATTTATGACTTCATGAACAACACACTCTTGTATTACATGCCACATAGTAAGTTATTGTTTATTATACTCAAATGTGAGATATTTTGTAATAAACCTATATATGTGTGTGCACGTGTGTTTTCTATATCTGCATTTTTGTACAAATGCACATACAAACACAAAAACATGAATTTTAAATCAATGTGTCATTATTAATGAAGAAAGCAGCAATGTCTCATCACTTTCAAAACCATATTATTCCTGTAACTATATGTGTTTCTCTGATTTATGTATTTGGGAATAAGTTGGCTCTTCAGGGAACCAGGAGGATCTTGCAGAGACATTTTTATTTTTTTCCCTCACACACATAAATTTGTGAATTTTACAGTGGAACATTTCTGTATTTTTTCAGTGAAAAAAACCCGCTGAATGTATCTATTTGATGCAGACCGTATAGAATAACTTTACAGTCTTTACACTGCACTGAAAATATCTGGTGCAAGGACCAACAGTATGATCTTCCCTTAAAAACAGAGAGACCGACAAAAATAGAAATAAAAATAAACAAAACAAAACAAACGCCCACACATTCAGATGTCATAATTGCCATATATTCCATGTTATTGATAATCCACTGGTTTATTCTTTTTTTAAGAAGAGAAGCTTCCTTTGTAAATAATTTAATTTTTTTAAATTTTCATCTTGTAGTAGAAATAGCTCTCTGGCATACAGGATCTTGTACTCTTGACTAATAAAAAAAATGGCCATCCAACAACAGTGGGAACTTACCAACATGGCAAGCAAAATATCATATAATGTTGCATTCAGTCCTAGTAGAAACTTACAAAGGAAGTACCTTAGCATGCTTTTCTATTACATATAAATTTTCTAGAGAAAATATGGTTTTCTGAAGTATGTACTCTGATTTTAAAAGGGCTAAAATGCAGTAAGCTTTTTTAAAGAGTAAATTTCAAATACGCCCATTTTTGGAAAAAAATATATTGATAAACTAGGCATTTAATTTAATATGCATTTGATATGGAAAACTGAGAATTTCTTGATTAAGAATTGCTCTACTCTTTTGGCTATAACTTAGTCATCTATCATGCACAAAAGAACTGTGAGCTTTCATTTCACAAACACATAATGCTGTATTTGTAGTGGGCTGCTGCCTGCCCTCAGACAGTGATCAGAAAATGTTCACATTTCCATGTCTGGCATAGACTGTGGATCTCTGGCTCCTGTAGTAGGAGGGGGAAACAAAAAATGGGATCTATAGGTGGGTACTCTCTGGGGAGGCTAATAAATCTACACAGAACAAGGATTATGTAGCCATAAAATTAATGACTCTGTAATTCCTTCACCTGCCCACATTTGTGCAGCCTCCTCACCCTGATGCACTCACATCCCTGCTACACCATGGTTTCACAGTTTTCACAGGATAACAGTGACAATTCCCTTCCCAAACTGCCTTTGACAGGCATGTGGGATTCTTGGAGGTGCACAGTGCAGCTCCAAGGAGCATGTCAGACAAGTACAGTCATTGGCCCTCAAAGACCCTTCTCCACCTTGAGAAACAGTCCACCAAAGGTAGCTCAGTGCTGCTGCACTCTGCATCTCTTCACCCCTGAGCATGCAAGTCGTCGTGCTGCAGAACCTGTGCTCAGAAGTAGTGCAGCAAATTAAGGAATTGTTCTACAGTTATAATCATACAGCAGTAGTTGCCTGAAAAATGAAAGGCAACAGAGGCTACAAATTCAGAGGCACCGTCTACACGCCTGAAACATAAAATCCAGCAAGAATCAGTGTGTATAAATAAGAATCAATTATCTCTCTATACATCCTCCTTTTAACACAGTAACCCTGCATGTGCAATTGAATGATGTTCCATCGAAAGATTACAACCATATGTTATCATACAGCTGGGTGTACTCTCATATACTGCTTTTGCAATTTTCCTGCTTTAAAGCAGATACACCAACAGTGTGACAGGTACCCTGAAGTGATGGGTAGCTGAGAGTAAAATATAATGTGTGAAAGCCTACAAAATTCTTGTAAAATATTCTAGTTCTGAGATTCTGGTATTTAATTTGTTCTGCAAAAGGCATGTAGAGGGTATCTGAAGAGGGAAATTGCTTTTTACCTACATTCCATTGTCTGGTAACAACAATGTTCGGCACAGCTTTGCAGTGCTGCTTTAGAATAAATTTTAATAAAACAAACAAACAAACAAAAAACCAACCAAATAAACAAACCAAAAAAACTCATAATCTCAGTGCAAATATTCTTCTCCAGTGTTTTTTGGGTGTTTTTGGGTGGTTTTTTTTACCCAAAACTCTGGTACCTCCTTGGCAAAAAACTGGAGCTAAAGACAAAAGTCTTCATCTGCCACCAAGATTTTACACCAAAAAAAGAAGGAGTTTTCCTTTAAGAAAATATATTAGAACTAAAGTAAGGCATAAATAGATTCCTTCATATCAATCTGGTAATTTTTTATTTTGGTTCTGGACTGGATTTTCTAATTTTATGCTTTTCCTTTCAAGTCAAAGAAGTGTGATCTCTTTTATCAAAGGAGGGTGAGTCACCATTATGAAGAAACTAACCCTAGCCTATGAACTGCTCTTTGAAACTATTCCATTTAAACTACAGTTAAAAGTTAGTTCACAAAAAGGTAACAAATGACTTTCAAATTTTGTTCATGATTTTTGCTGAACTAAATTAAATTCTAAATGTATTTTGGCCATCTAGCTTCTTTCAAGAATGTCACTAGTGGACATATGCAGGCATATGACTCCATCTGGACTAATATTTCTTGCCTGATACACACAGAATAAATTGGAGCACTGCCTGAAGGGAGATAAATTTCTGTATCACAAAAGAAACCCAAAACAAAACAACACATTTTTTTAAAAAAAAGTCTATCACCTTATTTAACCTAGCTATAACTACAAAAGGATGAAGTATTCTTTCAGTATTGGTGTTACATACCACTTAAAAGGACTTATTTACACATATCATTAGGAGAGGTTATTGAAATCAGGGCTGGAAGTACTAATGAAGATTGGGAACTGTAGTTTATACTTTATCTTTGCAGTAAAACACCACATCTTTAACAGAAAAAGTCAACTAGCAGAGAAGAGACCCCTTTTTGAATACCCTAGAACTAAGGACATCAATCTATTTCAAGGATTGCCTCAACTGGAATCCTAAAGTGGGTGTGGAAATAATGCTTTGAGCAGTAATCCCTGCTTAGATTATCCCCAGTAAAAAACCATAAACAATTTGGTGGAACTGAAATGCCTTTCATGGCCTTTGGGTGAGCTGGCTGGCAGCGCAGGGCTGCTCAGTCCCTGGGCACAGGGATCCAGCCACTGCCCACCACCCATCCACCTGTCCCTCTGGCCAGGCTGCTGCCACCCCTGAGCCTGCCCCATGCACCCTTTCCCACCCCTTCCAAAGGAAATCACCCTATGCTGCTGGGAAATTCTGCATCTTTTTGCTACATCCTGGTGCACAGTGAAGTGAAAGACTGCAGGCCACAGCTTCCCACAAGGCTGAAATTCACTTCTTTATCGGCCCCGCTTAAAATCTCCACTACAGCTTGAATGGGAAAGGTGAGAAGAGATAATTTTTTCCTCCTGTGTTATCAGCAGACTTTCATTATTGTCACATCCCCTGGACATGTTTTACCTTAAGTACAGATAAAGCAAAGTAGAAAATCATGGAGCGAGCACGTCAGTAATCTATTTGGAAATATTATAACACAAATGCTGAAAAAAACAGGCCCTCAAGGTGTCCTCCTAATCTGTCTTGAACACAGCATCAAAACTATTGAAACAGGATAGCAATTTTTCACAAAGGAATTTGGAGGTTCAGTAGATCAATAATACTGATATGAAAGGTATTTCTAGATAATGCTATATACACAGTGTGAAAATTCTACGCTGAGCATCATTCCCGCTGTTTTCTGAGAAAACTACTGAAAATCTTTATTCATATGAATAAAATCTACTTTATAACTGGAACTGTATCTGATACACAAGATTTTTTATAGAATTTGGACCCCTTCTCATTCAAGCTCTATCGGTGGGCACTACAAACTGTTATTAGAGGCACTTCCAGAAAGCAGATGACAGCACAATTAAAAGCAAAATATCTCCCATCAGGCATCCTCAAATACATATAGAAAATCAGTATCAATGTTCTCAGAAAAGTATTCCAAACAACTCCCGGGGAGAAATTCTAATGGTTTTGCATTGTTCCTTGCAAGAAGCAGAGGAATATTAAATGAACAAATTCACTATGGACTTCAACTCATTTCAGTTACGTGATAATTCTTAAATATCTGAATAAAAATTAGTTTGAAAAAAGAAAAAAAGGTTTAAGATTTTGATTTTTTCCAAAGCTTTGCTATGCACTTGAGTGAGTCAATACAGTGTTCAGACACTCAGTGAAGACACAAATCTGGTGAATGATCCCGTTTGGAGACACCTATATGAGACACATATTTCTATTAAATCTGCACAGAAGTAATTTCAGTCTAACTAATATAAACAAAAAAAAACCCCAAACAAGATTAACTGATGGGAGTGCGAGGTGAATTTCCAGCTAGCCCTTTCATGGACTGTCCAAGATTGGCCCGCCCCGACCTGTACTGGTCCATGTGGCCGTAGTGCAGGGCAGCTAAATGCCACAGCAGTGAGGCTGCTCTCCACAGCACCAAGGATCGGACAAAGAACAGGGAGGACCCTTTCTTATGGTTTCCCTAGAAAGTTTATTCCCAGAAAGGGTCAGAATTGAAAGGCACTGAACACAGGCTTATATCAACTTATATATAGGGGAGGGTATAAGGGGAGGGTACAGTCTTTAACCAATAAGGAAAAGCTAGGGGAGGAACACAAGGCAGGGAATACAATGTTTAAAACCAATAGGGGATTAGAGGGGAGGAGGGCAGTTTAGACGAACCAATGGGGCTTCAAAGGATACATAAATGACAGGGAGGTTTCCAGAAAAAAGAGCTGGTCTTTGGGAAGATGGAAAGCTAGTGCAAAACCTACAACACCTGGAGGAAGGAACAATCCATTAATGACAAAACATGCTATAACAGCACAAACCAGTGGGGGTTATAGAACTGACCACTAAGACTGAATTACAATTGAAAAAACGCACTGCAACAATTAACTTAGGTGGTTTTTTTTGTTGCATACATTTGAAGTTCAAATAAGTATAAATTCTGAGCCTCCTGCAGACATGCTGGATGCTTTCCATATAAGAGAGCCTTTAAAATTTTGCTGTATACATATGACTATCATATTTCTAACTCCAAGGTTTGAGTTACCTCATTTGTAAATGTATCTCCTCACATTCATTGGTGATAAATCATCGTTGATGTCTAATTTATTATTGTCTGCCTTTTCCTGTAAAGATAGACCGTGTTTTGTGACAATCGTATGGAAAATGCTGCCTGACGTGAATTCTGCTAGCTTTAGAAAGGCAGTGTAATAATATTCCACCAAATTTGTCTAGACATCAAACTCCCATTTTTTAGATCCCCAAAGTTGTTCCATGACTGTACGCATGAATTTTGAACTGTATAATTTATTTTTATAGGAGTCTATAGAAGAGTTGAATCAAGATAAAAATTTAAAGAAAATACTGCAACTTTGAAATAGGATAATTCTTTCTATGTGAGGAAGTTAAAAAGTCAAAGAAATAGATTAATACTCAGATGTCAAATTTCCAATCTCTGTTCTAGGCCCTAGCACAAATCTATTTATATCTGATGTTTTAGCCTATCCAACTCTGCACAGTACAGCATAAAATCTGGAGTGCTCAGGCAAACACAAAATTTATCCTAGATTTTGAAAAGCTCTACTTTGCAGCAACATATTGTCTTCAAATGAATGAATCATGACATGAGCCTGGGCACTTAGCTATGACATCTGTTATGTAGTAAATTGCAATGCATGCCACATGCATAACGAAGGAAAAAGAGAGATTTAAGCTCCTAAAACATGCCTCATTATGTGATGGTGCACGAACACAGACAGTGACACCCAGGACATATGGAAAGGCTGCAGTTTTCAAAAAATGTACAAATATTGTTGTTGTTTCTATCGTTGAGAAAATGGAGATGTTAGCTCTCTTGAGAATTAAAAAAATACAATTCTGTAAAACTCTATTTTCAGGCAACTGAATAAAATAGTAAGAAATGACAGGCACAATGACAATTAAGATCTCTCTTAAAAGTTGCTTGCATTAATCTGCTTGTGAGAAGGTTTTCATAAGGAATACATTTTGCTTCTTTAATCCTCTCATTCTTTTCTTGGTGGCTTGCTTTTCAAAAGCACTGCATATGTTATAGACAATCATAAATCATTCAAATGTTGAAAACTCCACTGCAAGATGAATTAGAAGACCAAAATCTGTTTTCCAGACATGCAGACTTTTTCCTATTATTATACAGTGTATTAGATACATTAAACACAAATTAAACTGCACAAAAACAAATTTGCAGGTGGAATTTTGAAATTCCAATCCACCCCCATTCCTAAGACAAATATGGTGCATACATAGTGTTAGCACAGCCCACTTAATTACTACTGACTTTTGAATGACCTACAAGGACAAGTCCCCAGTAGTGTAATTTTTGAACTTAACATTAAAATGCAGCTGCCTGTGTTTAGACATTTGGGCTGGGGCTCAATATTTAAACAACTGCTCTGAGCACATAGACCAATATGCCTAATATAAGGCTCAAAGGCTTGAAAAATGTGGCCTAAATCATGTGAGGAAAGAGTTATAGCACTCATTGTAAACAGTAAGTGATAAAGTGGAGGAGTCTGTTAAGAAAATATTTGGGTAAGGTTAGGAATGTCTAACTAAGCTGGTTTTTATTGCTTGGGGATCAAGATGGATAGAATAGGACTAGGATATTTATGGTACTCCAAGAAAGGAAACAAGTGAAAGGAAATTCTTAATTTAACACACCAATATGGCAATTTCCAGGCTAGGCTGAAGTAGAAAACATAAAACAGGTATAAGGAAGTGATTATAAAGCAGAATAATGTACATAATAATTGCAAAAAATCAAGGCATAAAATTCTGCTAATAAATCGTCAATATTACAACAACAGAGTATGAATAAAAAGTAATTCTTCAAGATAGTGTTAAAAATTGTAATTTTAATCACAATAGGAGAACATTTTTGAGAACATTCCTAAATTTTTCCTTCTTTCTTATCCCTGTGCTGACAAGAAATTGGCAAAAAAGAAACAGGAGCACTATTCTTCCAAGCAGCAATAAAATACATTTCAATTAAAGAAGGTAATATTATTATTTAACTGGACTCTACTTAAAAAACACTAAATTCCATTAATAAAAAACTTTAGATGTTAAAGTATTTCTATGTTAAAATTTCTATTACAACCAAGTTTAATTATTTCTTTTCTCACTATAGGAATATTCTAGGAAAATCTTATCTAAAAACAATTAATAGATTTGAAAATCGTTTAGAAGATATTTATTCTTTTATTTTTTTTGTGTAACTTATAGCGTCAAGAAAGCATAGCCTAAACAAGAGATGTAAAAAAAAAAAATTAAGCAGAATCATCCGGCCTTCTGTCTGTGTACTGTATTGACAGATGTTTATTTCTGCAAGGTAGTTGCATTTGCAATTCTTTGAAGGAAGCCACACACCCCTAATTTGGTTTCCCTATATTTATGAGGCAAATCAGAAGAAATTTTGTGAGGTCCTCCATGAAAAATGGTAGACTCAGGTACGGCACAGGTCTGAGGACTGGAAGTTACTTTCAGCCCACTTTCTGAACATTGCAAAGGCTCGTAGACATGTCTGGAGAGAATGACAAATAAAACTGAGTTATTCACTCAATTCCTCAGTTGCAGCTTGGCTCTTAGATCATAAAAGTGTAGTCTCCTAACTGATTATAAATAGCATAGCATGAAAGAAACTTAAAAATATCTTTCTTTTACTTTCTCCATACTGATTATTTCAAATAAGAGCAGAAGTACAATGTTACAAGAAGAAAATTACTGTTTTTCTTTATTCAAGGAGACCTTTAGAAAAAATGTCAAATTAATTACCCCAAACTTCTCTCAATATGTTTATCATAATTTGAAAAGGCATACTATATATATTCTTTTGGTCTTGTATAAGCACTGAGAGTAGTAGTACATATTAATGGTAGTCAGTTTTGTCACATTTTAGCCCATTTGCTTTTCCCTCAGGTGGTACAGAGAGGGGCAGACATGGCCTCACGTGCCTGGATTTACACCAGGTGCTCGATTTATCTGACAGATGCAGAGCAGTGACGCTGGCAGCAGCCGGGCATGCTGTGTGTGCCCCTGTTCCCTGCCCTGGCATCCTCCTCCCTACCCAGGCAGTGCAGGTGGGTCTGACAGCAGTCTTTCAGGGAGACAGGAGGCAATCTGGAGCTTCCAACATCCTTTCTTTCAGGCCAGGAAAGCCAGGTTTCCAAGAGACAGGATTAAATATATACAATTATTTAATTTTGGAGACAATTGCATAGCACCAAGCATGGCAGCTGAGAAGTGGGAAGGCTGCAAGATTGCAATTAAAGAGGTAGCACGACTGCATTCAAACAGTTTTGTACAACTGCAGCTGTTGTGGGATGTTTCTGTAATGTCTGTTTTGTTCAGGAGCCTGCCTCAATTTGCAGACATGAGAATCTCCCATGGCACCAAACAGCAAAGAACATGAACATGTCAGCAGGCATTTACTGACCACATTTGTGAACTGAATGTGATTAAGATCAAACAAACAACACCTAAAAAGAACAAAATGGGAAATACAAATAGACTTGTACTACCAGAAGACTGTATTTGCTGATTACAATTATCCCAAGAGTACAAACAGAGCAGGAGTACTTACTTTGCCTGTAAGTCTGACAAAATGAGAAAAACCCAGAAAGAGAAGTACCTCAATAACTCTATGGGAAACTATTATGATAATACAGCAAGAAATAGCTATAGGCCATAATAATAAAACAGGTGGTAAAAGTGTTTCGTAACTCAGAACGTATCTGTAGAAAGATCTCAACATTCTTTCCTCTCTGCCAACAGGTAACACACAAAAGGTAGCTACTGTAAAAAATATATCTATCTATAAGCAGGAAAAATTTTACTATTCATATGTAATTTCTCCTTCCTAAACACCTGATATTTACCTTGAAGAGGAAGCTGCTGAGACAAATATTAAAACATTAAAAATAATATTTCCAAATGATAACGACAGCTAAACTTTTCAGATTAAATGTAGAAACAGAAGGCAAGAAACAAGAACTATTTTTTGCAGCCTGTAATTTTCTCATAATGTCATCTGTTTCATCAGCAGGTCTCACAAAATCCTATAGAAACTGCTATTTATCACTACCTGAAAACCAGGAATACCTCCAGCAACTCGTGTGTTGGCAGACCTGACTGTCACTGATTGTTTATGTTTTTGTTCTCAAAAGCACCCAGGCTTGGGTGATGGTCTGGAAATGTTCCCAACTTGGAAACACATAACATGAAAGCCAACCTCGAAAAGCCAGTCAAATTCTGTGTTATTGCCCAGCATGATCAATGACCAATATATGGTATTAGTTCATCATCACCACAAACTGAAAATGCAAAGTGTGTGTAAGAGACGGAAAGATTGCAGCACAACAAAGAAAATATTGCACAATCTTTAATAAGCTACCTTCTTTTTTTTCTTGAAATGCATTACTGTTTGTATTTCAGAAATCTTTTATTAAAATTAATACCATGGTCCTGTGGTGTGCTGAGTGCATCAGAGTCATCCTTCTCAAGAAGATGAGCATGTACTTATGAATCATTTGTCTAAACAAAATTTTTACTTCCTTAGCACCTGGAGCTTAACCAATTCTTTGGGGCATATGAAAAAAAAATACTATGAAAATTATTTTTTTTTAAATTGTCTTTTCTTCAAGTTTTTGGGTTAGATTTTACTTTAAATTTTTGCTTGCAAAAATGTATTGTATCAAAAGCAACCTTATGTTCAAATTGAAGCATGACTCTTAATGCCAGAAGATATTGTGTTAATCAGCTGGTAAGAGGTGTGTCTAACCAGTTTTCAGCTTTATGTAAATCAGAAATCCCACAGCTCTTATCTTTCAGGAAACCAATTAAATTGAAACAAAGATTACTAGCAAAACCCACAGTTAGAACTAAAGCATCTTCACAGGTAAGGAATTAGACAATGGTAAGGAGATGGACATTTAGACCTATTGCGCAATTTCAGATGGCATTTCACGAGTTTTCATGAAATGAAATTTCATATTGTGCTTATATGCTCAAGACTACAGGACATTCCTTAAAAAAGAAGATAATTACATTAATTAACCTCAGTGAGTTATTTTTAAAGAAAATGTAGCAGTTCTGCTGCAGGAAAGTAAGTTTTCAGATGGGTAAAATATACTCAAGCATGACCTTGCTGCAGACTGCAATCTTAGAAATTTTCTTCATATGTCTTTAAAAGACATTTTTGAAACCTTTAGGTTTTCAAAACTTGTGTTTACTGTACTGGAGTATAACATAAAACATTCTGTTAAACACATTCCTATGCACTTGAAACATATTCAAGTGTTTTATGCTTCTCTGATCCAGAGGAGAAATTGTGAATATTGTCTGTTTTGCAAACTCCTAACATAAAGGATAGTCAGCTAGAAATTATCCCATAGTCATATAAACTTCAAACAACCAGGCCAGAAAAATGTGAAAAAATGAAAAAGGAAAAAAAATGCTGGGTTACAGTAAACAAAGATTGTACTGAATTGGTTTACAGCTCTAAGAGCCTGGATAATCATAGTCTATTTCCACCCTATTTCCCAGAGGACCTTCATATGAAGAATCAGCTTCTATTAGAATGCTTTTTCTTTTCTTTTCTTTTCTTTTCTTTTCTTTTCTTTTCTTTTCTTTTCTTTTCTTTTCTTTTCTTTTCTTTTCTTTTCTTTTCTTTTCTTTTCTTTTCTTTTCTTTTCTTTTCTTCTCTTCTCTTCTCTTCTCTTCTCTTCTCTTCTCTTCTCTTCTCTTCTCTTCTCTTCTCTTCTCTTCTCTTCTCTTCTCTTCTCTTCTCTTCTCTTCTCTTCTCCTCCTTTCTCTTTTTTTCTTTTCTTACTATATTAATTCCGTATTGTTAACAAATAGAGTCTAGTTGAGAAACTTTTATACAGAAATGTGTAGAATTTCTCTTGGTGAAGAATTTCTCTCAGTTGTTTTAGCCATTGAGGGGATCTGTAAGAAAGAAGTAGCTCTGAAGAAAAGTTAAAAATATAAAAAGTAGCAAAGTGAGAGGTAACAGAAATACAAAATACAATTGAGAATTCCCATGAAGTTCCAGTCTTCTAAAGATTAAAAAGAGGGTGAAGAAAACAGTCAAAAGCTTTTCAAGAGCATTTCACCCTGCAAAAATTTGAAGCAGGAAATGTTGCCAAATCAGACTCTGCAATCTGCCATACAAGCAGAAGTTAGGAATATACAGCTGCCTAGAAGAATCTTCTAGTTGCTCACTTGGCTTTTGTGGGGAAAAAAGTGTTTCATTCATATATCTAACCTTTTGGGTGTCTTTTGAATTTCCTTATTTTCTTTGAAATGCCTCCTGAAAAAAGAAAACCACAGAAAACTAGGTAGAATGTTTGTTCTAAACAAACTATTCCATGAATGAAGTTGAACATTTCTGCAATACCTTGCATTAATTTGATCTTCACAGTCCTGAAAATTATGCACACAGGAGATGTGCAGCAATAATTTGTATCTTGCCAATGCCTACATTAAGCATAAATATGATATTTTATGGCATAAATTTTTGAGTCTCATAGAATGAGAATCTATGTGCCATGTGTCATAATGCAGTATGTAGGTAATAGTAATTAATTTCAGTAAACCACCAGATGCAATTTTGCATAAAGCATCATTATAGATGAAAAAACATTATATATCAAAATCAGTAAAACTCTGAAGTGGTAACAAATTTCTCTTTATCTAATTAAAGTGAGATAAACCCTTGTACAAGAAATCAATTCTGATATGGTGCATTACAATCACTTGCTCAGTAAAATAATGCAATTTGAAACAATTTATCCAAGATCAGATCAAGTTTGCTATTGAAGGATTTTAATTTAGATTTAGAACCAAAATGTCTTTACTGAAGTTTTGTCAGAACTCAATACTAACCTACTAATAATATGTCAGGTCTTCAAAGAGGAAGCCTTCTGCTGTAAACTTTGCTGAATTATCCAAAGATTTCAAAGTCTCATTGGCAGGAAAATTAAATTGAAATTGTTCAAAATTCTTAATCTGTAAAAGCCCTAGAAAGCCTGTCAGTGACACAAGGGAAACTATCAGAAAAACATGTCTTGGTTAAAATGACATTTATGAACAACCATTCTACCACACATTCCTGTTTCATCAAACTGTGATGTGTTTTTTGCCCACTATCAGTGGTTTTGAGGTGGCAGTTTCTTTGAGCCATACCTTTGGTTGTCTGGAACCTTTTCTTAACCCCCATGATGCTTATGTGTACAAGAAATATGGACTAGACCCAGAATCTGAATGGATAATTCCAAATTTCAGCTATGTACTTCACTGGCAAAGTCAGGACTGGCAAAGTCAGGTTCTGTTAAATCTGAAATTATTTTTAGCTTTCAGAGATTAAAATATAATCTTTCTCCACAGTTGTAATGGAAAAGAATTAAAAATTTGAATAAAATATTGAAAAGTTTCACTGAGGACAGAACTAAAATTTAATGTATGGATTTGTTTCTAATTTCTGCAATAGGCAATGGTAAAACTATATTTTGATTACAAGCTACTGAGTAACTGAGTTAAATGCATATTATACATGTCTGTGCACATTATGGCATGCACATTATTTATTATACTTTAATTTGATTTTTTTTTAATTCTTCTAATTTTATGTCATGTCTTATTTTGACTTATTTTAAGCCTGACTTTGTCCCACCCATCACTTCTGAGAACTAACTTCAGTTATATAGAAACAATGAGTGTTGCCTAAAGGGTATGAAATATATGCCAGGTTAGCTCATTGTTCTTTCAGGCCTTGCATCCCCCCTCCAGAAATGATCCTATTTGGGCCAAGGGGAAGGCAGAGAACTTCAAAGGAGGTCATCAGGTTTGCCCCAGAAATGTGAAAGCAAGTTACTTTCTCTTTAAGTTACACAGCTGTATCTATTACTAGTGGTGAAAAAAATTATTCATCCTTTTTGTCAATCCAGACAGTAGCTTGTTTGTTTTGTTTAACTCCTGTAAAAATGAATGTTGGTTGGAATAATCAATGCATGTACTAATAATATAATTTGTTCTGTTTTATTGGTGTTACTATCAGGAAGGGCAGCAAAGTAACTCAGACGCAGCGGGACTATGGGAGTTGTTTACTAACCTGTAGCACTCTTTGTTGGCAGTAAGATAATGGCAAAAATAAATGGGTTTTCATCAAGTTCACAGTGAGAAGGTGTTGGTTTGAGTTGGTTTGAGAACCAGAATCTGTGCTTCTTTACATGGCTATTTGAAGAAAACAAGGATTAAATTAAAATCAATGATATTAATCCTTTGATTTAACTAGATGGTCTCACAGTGGGAGCCTCAAGCTCTGGTGTCACCTTCCACAGAGTCTTGGACAGAGCTGGAGCCTGCCCCTGCCCCTGTCCCTGCCCCTGCCCCAGCCCCTGCCCTGGAGCACAGCCCTGTCACAGAACATCTGTTTTGGAGGGTCAGCTCTTACCAGGAATGCTTGGAGAGGCACAAGCCCAAAGCTGTGGGATTTAGGGACAGGTCCAATAAAACAGATGCTCAGTACTGCTGCTAGTACAGCAGAGAATGAAAAGGTTTCCTCTAATGCTTTGCTCCCTCTGTTACCAGATAATGTGAGTACTGCATAAGGAATAATTAAAGTTCACAGGAATTAAATATTATGTTGCTCTGCAGGGATATTTATTTCAAAGTTTTTCATGCTGAAGCACATTATATATTTAGAAATATCTTCTATCTCCTCACTCCTTCCAAAATAAAAGACCTTAAGACCACAGAACCAGAGAGAATGGGGCATTAAACATTAAATTTAGGTGAGAGTGTGCAAAGAAACACTGAAATTATGTTCAGTCTGAAAAAAAATCATTGAACAGTTAGTTTTTAAAAAAAAAGCTTCAAAAGAGGAGACAAAGGCAATTGAATACTTACAAACCAAACCAAAATCAGCAGCTTTTTCTAATCATGAGGGATACTGGGACAAGTAGATGTAGAAAATGAAAGCTGGCATCTCAGCCAGGCTGGAATTTAGAGTCAATATTTTGACAATGAACTGATGTGTAGTAAGGCTAGGTCAGGGGAGCCTTTGAATGTTAAAGCAGACAGCTTGGGTTGAGTAAAGCAGATAACAAGGAGCCAGATGGTATTCCAGAAAGTGTGCATATACAGAGAGTATTATGGTCACAATGATAGACTGAAGTTATGACACAAAAATTGTCATTTTGTAAGCATTCGGGATGGATAAAAGCAGGAGAGTGTCATGTTTCTTGAATCTAGAGAAGAGCATTTTGCAGGGATGAGAGCTTTGATGAGACTTTCAGCTTTGTGGGTAGCTAAGGAGCTGTTTCTTGATGCCATTGAGCAGAAAGAATCAATAAGCTGTAGAAATAGCTCAGAGAGGATGCTTTAGAATGTAAAATGTCACTCCAATTAAGTAGCTGATTTAGCAGACAGATTTCTAAATGTGTAGATTAGATCCATGATTTCTAAAATAGAAAGACCATGGCAATAATTTCAAATGGCATGAAAGCTCATCTCAGCAGAACAGTAACAATATAAACATTTCATGTCACAAAGAACTTAACAGAAATCTTCATATTCTATTTCACTATTAAAGATGATTGCACATTTCCAGGTGAAATTAAACTGGATCTTTTCTGAGATGTTGGAAATGTGCTATGATCAAGTTTCCATCCTCTAGCATATACTTACATATCGAGAAACTTTTGTCTGCTGGGATGAAAAAATGATGTTGTTTATGTCTTTATCAAAAAAGGGAAGGGAAGTTCAGGGAAGTTCAGGGAAGGGAAGTTCAGGGAAGTTCAGGGAAGTTCAGGGAAGGGAAGGTTCGGGAAGGGAAGGGAAGGTTCGGGAAGGGAAGGTTCGGGAAGGTTCGGGAAGGGAAGGTTCGGGAAGGTTCGGGAAGGGAAGGTTCGGGAAGGGAAGGTTCGGGAAGGGAAGGTTCGGGAAGGTTCGGGAAGGGAAGGTTCGGGAAGGGAAGGGAAGGTTCGGGAAGGGAAGGGAAGGTTCGGGAAGGGAAGGGAAGGGAAGGGAAGGTTCGGGAAGGGAAGGGAAGGTTCGGGAAGGGAAGGTTCGGGAAGGGAAGGTTCGGGAAGGGAAGGGAAGGGAAGGGAAGGGAAGGGAAGGGAAGGGAAGGGAAGGGAAGGGAAGGGAAGGGAAGGGAAGGGAAGGGAAGGGAAGGGAAGGGAAGGGAAGGGAAGGGAAGGGAAGGGAAGGGAAGGGAAGGGAAGGGAAGGGAAGGGAAGGGAAGGGAAGGGAAGGGAAGGGAAGGGAAGGGAAGGGAAGGGAAGGGAAGGGAAGGGAAGGGAAGGGAAGGGAAGGGAAGGGAAGGGAAGGTAAGGTTCGGGAAGGGAAGGGAAGGGAAGGGAAGGGAAGGTTCGGGAAGGGAAGGGAAGGGAAGGGAAGGGAAGGTTCGGGAAGGGAAGGGAAGGGAAGGGAAGGGAAGGGAAGGGAAGGGAAGGGAAGGGAAGGGAAGGGAAGGGAAGGGAAGGGAAGGGAAGGGAAGGGAAGGGAAGGGAAGGGAAGGGAAGGGAAGGGAAGGGAAGGGAAGGGAAGGGAAGGGAAGGGAAGGGAAGGGAAGGGAAGGGAAGGGAAGGGAAGGGAAGGGAAGGGAAGGGAAGGGAAGGGAAGGGAAGGGAAGGGAAGGGAAGGGAAGGGAAGGGAAGGGAAGGGAAGGGAAGGGAAGGGAAGGGAAGGGAAGGGAAGGGAACTCCTGGGAACATATGAGGGATATCAACTTATATTTTTTAGACATTTTTGCAGAAATTGTGTGGAAAATGTTTTTGGGGTACAGGCAAACCCAGAAGCCAGTGGCCAAGTAAAACTCCCAAAAAAATCTCTATTATTTTAAGATCAGCAAAATAATTTTTCAGACAGGGTAACAATTTAAGTACTGGTTTGGACATTTTAACACTTGAAATCAACAAATCATTCCCTTGAGTTCCTGCTTCTCAGCATGGCTTTACTGAGTAAGACATGGGTGTAGGAATGTAATTGTTTTTACATAGCTATGGCATCTTCATTTGCCAAAATTAACTCAATTGTTTTGTACTGCAATGTCTCCATTCAGGAGCCTGCAGAGAAAGGGATAGAGGCATTCAGGGTAAGCGCTGCTCACTCCATGTGTGTCAGGGGGACCACCCACCTAAAAATGGTTCTGCAAGCTCCATCCTCACCATAGGATGAAAACCCTCTTCTCCTGGGTTGTCACAGTAGTGCTGCCCTTCTCCTCACATCCACTGGTGCCCAATTGTACCCCCACATCTTTATCCAGGAATCCTTTAGCCCCACAATGCTGCACAGACTCTTAGCAATCAAAAAAAGTAAAGCAGCCTAGTGGAAAGTTCTTCCAGAACTGCAGATAAATCACACTGCCTTGCAACTGAAGTGAGCTCAAAACATCTGCACAGGCAGTTAATAGCAGTTACCATGGCACCGCTGATGCACAGAAACGTATTAATCCTCTACAACTCAGTTGTGTGCCTGAGCTGTAGATCTCCATTGTAAGTAAATTGACACACTTTGCAGCTATAATGATGCCAGCATTACAAGGAAACACAAATGCGGTGATCAGGCATAATAACAAGCTCTTGCTTATTTTAATGAGAATTGCAGGCTGTTACTGCTCTAAAAAGCAGCATATCAGAGTGAAATCAGAATTTACTGAGACCTAGAGCAAGGCCTTCACTTCTGCCATATCACCTGAGTAAACTTCACTCCCTGTCCATTGCAAGCACTTAGACCCTTCACTTTATTCTTTGATTGACACTGCTAGGTAAAAAAACATGAGGACCATGACTTCTGTGATCTGATAGCTTTAGTAAAATTCATTTATAGCTTTGATATCCGTGGCTTTATATTGCATTCTCCTATTCTCCACACAGATGAAAATGACCTGCAAGAATACTTCCCTGCATGCTTTCTTGCTTTGAGGTGGCCACAGAACAGCTGAGAAAGGACTAAGATGCGGGCTACAAAATTGAAAGGAAGCACAGAAAAGTAGAGAACGGAGCACAAAACCTCCTATTGTCCATAAAATTTGCTCCATTCTGAGAAAATCAAGTCAAGCATTCTTAAAACTAATGCTAGGTGAATTTATGTCCCCACTTATCTGTTTTCTTTTATGCCCTTTCAGACAGATTTCTGTCATTCCTTGACCATGCAGTTAGTCCTTGAAAATAATGTAGTGGAAAAGACAAACTTTGCACTTATATTTTCTTTAATATACATCCTTTTTCTACAATACAAAGTAATCCAAAGTTATAAAATGCATTCTTTTAATTACATAGTATGGCACAGATGTAATTTCAGAACAAATTACAATTTAAAATCAGGGTTCCATTAAGGAGCCTAAAATTTTAGTTTTGTGACATCCCATGTTATTACTACACAACATCTGAGGCATGTTGCTCGGAAATACTGATTATAATGACTCTGTCTGGATCTTCTATACACCAGAGTTAGATATCTTTCAATTAATTTCACTGTTATTTGGATCAGACACTATACACAATTTTTTATTAAACAGATAATTATCTGCAGTCAGCCTAACATGCTCAAAACATTCACACTTCAATTCACATTCAACTTTCAAAAATTATTTTCTCAATTTTTTTAAAGAAAATGTGCAACAGAAATTCTTCCTTTGGTGCTCAGTTCATCTATAATACAAACATTCTTTATTTGTACCAAGTCAGACTGGTGCAGTTTGCCATGCAAGTCAGGTGACCTAAACATGTCTACTGATTTATTTTTATGTATATTAGCACTAGGAGGACAATTTTCCATTCCTACTTGGCTTAAATCTAAGTTTTAATAAGGGCAGATAATCTAATTCAGCCTCACTAAAAAGTCTTGGAAGCTCTGGGGCTCCCACAAGGCCCACAGATGATTAGTTAATAATAGAAAACCACCAGTTAGTGGGATGAGCAATAGTCAGAATTACAGTGAGACACAATAATGGAATCCACGTGAGCGGGTAACGTGATATTGAGACCAGACGGAGGAATGACCACAGATCACCCGGCAGGAATACAAAATATTCTCATGCTCTGAAGCCCATGTTGGAGCAGGCTCCTGGCCGGGACCATTAGAGTTGTGAAGAGAAGGTTTGCTTGCAGGACTTGTGATCCCATGGGGAATCCACACCAGAGCAGCTGGTTCCCAAAGGATCGCACACAGTGGAGAGGGACAAAAACTGATTTTGTTTTTAAAGAACGGTGGCCCAAGGGAAGGACTCACTCTGGAGAAGTTTGTGGAGGACTGTGTCCCATTGGAGAGCAGGGGGGAAGTGTGAGGAGGAAGGAGTGACAGAGACAACTTGTGATGCACACACCACAGCCCCTACTCCCCACTGGCAAAGGGGAGGTAAAAGAATCAGGTGTGAAGTTGAGCCTGAAAAGAAGTGAGGAGTGGGCAAAGATGTTTTAAAGTTTTCCTTTATTTCTTATTTTTCTCCTTTTATGTGATTATTAATAAGCTTATTTCTGAGTTGAGTTTGTTTTGATGCTAATTGGTGAGTCTCTCTGCCTTTATCACAACAGATGAACTTTCGATGACAGTTTCTCTCTCCTCACCAGCTGAACTCATAGAGTGGCTTAGTGAGCGTCTGACATCCAGGCAAATCCATCCATCACACCAACTAAAAGTTAAATACTACTTTTTGATGGATTACTGCAGTCTAACTCTTTTTTGTTACCACATTAAAAAAAGAAGAAAACCCAACTCAGGCAAAATAAAGAACTTATTAATACATATGGAGACCTCAAAGAATGTTTGTTTCCAAATTGTAGTGGTGTTTGCTAGCTAATTGTTATTTTCACATCCTAATCCTGAGATGTGTTGAGAACATTTAATATTAGTTGCTGAGGTGGACTGGGCTCATCATATATATATGCATATATTACCCTTTGACCACCCACATCCATCAGTTCAGGTGGTATATTTGAGCAGGCAGTGCCCTTCCTTTCCAGGTACCAGAAAATAATATGGCTGAAGAACTACAAATGTTTCACTTACCTTTATGCCTTTATCACATCAGAATTCTGAAAAAGAAAAATTGTAAAAGCAAATGGCAAATAAATTTTAGGCCAGCCACAGAAACAGCATGTCCAGAGACAAGCAAAGTGTGATCCTGTAAGGATATAGTTGGTGTGAAGGTTCAGTGGGGTGGTTATGAGGTTTAACTGTTTTACTGAGTCCCACCAGGGTTCTTCTGTCTGCAAATTGCCAGGCATGGGCTCTTGTTTGTTTCACCCTCTGTGGTTCCCACTTGGATTCTGAGAAAGGCCTGGATGAGGCAGAAAAGTAGAGAGCTGGAAAAATTTCTTACATGCTTCCTCTCCAGCATGATGGGTAACACAACAAATAAAATTAATCCTTTGGGGCTAATTTAAGTGAAGATATTAATATTGGAGGATGGAATGTGCTTAAAGATCATAGATTTAAGATGATGGTACTCCTTTTTTTACAAACTTGAAATGTAATTCAGCTCATATTTCTGCTTTTAAACCCAGATTGTGCTGGACAATATTAATATTTCATAAGCAAATACAAGGATATTGAAACTCATTTGGGAGAAAAGACAAAAGTTACATCAAGTCAGAAAAACATTCCATAACATTTGAGTCTGGATGACAGGCTCCAGCAAGTTCATAAATCCTATTTGCTTTCATTGACCTGATGGAGTTTCTTTGGCTCATCAACAAGGGATTCTGTGCAGAAAGCAGTTTGTTTCATTTGTTTCCAGAAGCATATACATATACAGAGCCTCTAATGGCCTAAAGCCCGAACTTAAACTCACTGCGTTCCTGCAGTGTGTCATATTCCATCAGGAGCCAATGTGCAAATAACATATTTCCATTTTTAAAGTCTGAAAAATGTCACAAAAAGCTTTTGGCATTTACATGACTCAGACAATCACACTTACACCCTCTAATTCTCGCTGCAGATAATTTCTAATGTTCACTATATAACCACAGCATGAAATCAGTAAAAACTATTAAAGAAGTTCTGCTGCATAGGCATTAAAATATGCCAAACTAGAAAAAGAGAGAGTATTTAAAATTATACTATTGACAATTACTCCTTTAAAAAGGAATCAAAATGTAATGCATTTAAACAAAAAAAGGGTCTTAAATACCAAAGGTTAATTTACCAAAATTTGGTCCTGAAACTTGGTACAAACTAGTGAATTTGCATAAGCAAGATTTTTGACTGTGTCATTATGAAAAAGAAATTCAGACAAAGCAGTTCTTTGTCCTTTTTCCATGTTGCATTTCTTTAATAATTTTATTTAAAAAGATGTGATTTTCTGTGTTGTTAAAGGAAATGAGTTAGCAATATGAAGGTTTCATACATGGATTTGATATGAAGACAGCACAGTACCCATACCTGCCCATACAAAAAATGTTTTATATGACATTTTTGTGGGAGCCACCTGTATGAACTCATAGTAACAAGGCAAAGCAAGACCCCAAAAGTTGGAAATCTGTCCTGACGACAGAGAAGAAGCATAAAGGAGATTTTTCACTAGCAGAACTAAGAATGAGGGAAAATGAACTGCAAGAAATATTCATTTCTTACCGGGCTGTGATTCCAGGATGGGATGGGAAAATACCAAATGAAACCTGGTCACTCAGTTTGTAAAGAATTTGTAGGTAACAGTGTTCTCACACTATCTCTTCAAGAAAAGATGGAACTAGAAAACAAGGAAATTGTTAAAATGGGATTCCAGAATGAGTGATGGTAATGTTCATGGTTTGGTGTGTAGCTGTATGTGCACACATATGGAAAGGGGACACGGGACAGAAAGATGAATAGAAATTCACAGCTGCACTACCATTACCACCAGTCACCAAGCAAAACATAACAGGCACACTTTAGACAAAATGAAACTTCAGTTTTTCATTCCTCAACCTGCCTCAGAGATCCTCTACAATTGCACAATATCTTTCTGCTCTCACTAATTTTTTAAACTAAAAATAGGATAAGGTCTATAAATTGCAAGTTTCACACTACTGTTCTGGATTTTTAAGTGATACATTAAAGGTGGGTGCTTTTACTTTGAGACCGAAAAGGACTTGGGGGAATTTTGGAAACATAAAATTTGGTTTAGATGCCTGGCAAGCAGAAAATTTGTTTGTATCTGAAAAGGAACAGCTCAGACTTTCAGGTGATATGTACTTTAGATATGTAAGAGGCATCAATCAACCTTTTGAGGCTGAACAGTGTGGAAGAAGCAACAGAAGCATCAGGAAAATTTAATTCCTTCAGTGCTTATTCAAGTAATTTACTTTTAAGATTATGTGTTGACTAGCAACATTATTGTTATATACTGGCAACTGAATCTACATACACAATAGAAAAATAACCCATTTATTCAACTTCTGTGGGAATGATCACCATCATCCTCAAAATGGAGGCATGAGAGAAAAGCTAGGACAAAGTTTTCAAATTTCAAAATAGTAAATGAATAACACTGAGTTATTTGTCAGCCATTCTTTAAAATTCCCCAGAGAGTTTGGATTTCTACTTTCCTTTTGCACTTGAAGGATTCAAATAAAATTTTTTAAAATCCATTTTTTTGCTGTTACACAGCAAATACCATAAAATTTAACCTTTCCATAATTTATGTTGTCTTTATGGTTGCTGAAAAGGCAGAAAAGCTGACAGATTTGAGTTGAGGGTATACTTCAAAAAATAGCACAGGGCAAGACGAAGACCTTTTTAGCTATATAAGACTATAGCTATGATATAGCTATCTCATGAAAACATTGATAATTCTGAAAGAAACAAGAGACTTATAAGGCTTTAGAAACTAGGCTAAAAATACCAGGCTCCCAGGTCCCATCTTATCCTTGTAAAAATGTACTATGTCGCCAGTAATAGAGACTTTTAGTCTCAACATCTACCACCTAAAGTATATTTGATTTTATTCCTAGGAGACAAAAAAATAATAAGGAAAGAGGACTTTTGTAACACAGAATGAAAATAATGAATTCAGTATTAAGCCTGTGAGATAGTTAAATGTGTGTGACTTCCTGAGTATCAAAAATGCTATGTATAAAAATAGTCCATTTCCAAAACAGCAGAAAATCTCAAATTAATAAATGTCAAGAGGGGGAAAAGATACAGAAATTGACACTCTCTTGCAAACTATAGAAAATTAGCAGCTATGCAATATCAAGCATAAAGGTGTCAAAGAATGTGAGATAGGAAGATAGAGAAGAAAATAATGTGTTTGATGTAATACTTGCATTACCTTACTGCGCAACACTTGTATCACACTCTCTTCATAACGTCTTTAATTTTTGAAATGTTAACAAACACAAATTCAGAAACAACAGTAAAATAAAAGGACCGTATAAAGTTTATCATAATCGTGACAAGAATAGATTAAATAAATTTTTGCACACAAGCACACTACTCATAATATAACATAACCCCAGATACTTAGGAATGTTAGGCCAGCAACACAATTTCTGATTTGGGCTTTTTTCCCTTCACACTATAAGTTACTGAACTGTTCCCCCATATAGAATGATATGAATAATTATTATAAAGTCATAATTCTTCCCAGTAATATAAAGCTGAAATAGCACAACTCAAAGACACAGAAGTCTAAACTGATCATTCATGCACACGAATTTATAGCCAAGCAGGTAGATATTTAAATGGAGAAAAGCAAGTCAATTGGCCTAGTTTTTAAGGAAATAATAATATGAATTTCAGAAAGTAGAACAAACTCAGTGGACTTAAGTGTTGCATGAATTTTATGAAGTTTTGAGGCTTGATCCAAAAAAAGCAAAAATAGCATCCAAATTTTACACAGGTGAATATTCCTAGCCAAATGATGTACATATTTGTGTTGGGGGATGCAGTGTTCTAATCACAGCAATGAGCAGAGGCACCCGTGCTGAAATAAGCAGATGTTGCTGTAGCTGTGATCCAATGAGAAGCTTGAACAGAGAGCAATGAGAGAGATGAGAAACTTTGCCTCAGGGATAGAAGAAAAAAACCTCTGTTTTTTTCTCCCTGTTCCTTAGGGATAGAAAAAAAAAAACCTGTTCCCAGAGACAAAAGAACTTGCATTTCTATACTATAACAGCTCATCCTTAAAATTGCTCCCCAATAAGCTGAAATGACCCATGGTAGTAGTTATGGGAAGACTACCAAACCATGGGTGGGACTTCACAATTGCAGATTTCCAAGGAGCTGCTGGCTTGTTGTGACATTAAAGCCAAGAGAGAACTGGTTTTGTGAAGTCTCCATGGCATGGCAAGAGAGACTCCTCTCCCTAAGAGAACTGAAGAAAGACTATTTTAGAAGTAGTAAACTGATGTAAAGTAACAAGTTTTGTCTCTTTATGTTGTCAGTGGGAAAAGAAAAAGGAGTTGGGGGGACGAAAATTGTTCTGAAGGTCTATTCTAATATGTTATTATTTTTCTTTTAGTTCTAATAATAAAGTTTTCTTTATACTATTTAAAGTTTTGAGCCTGGTTTGCTTTCCTCCTAGTCCTTTTCTCACAGCAGAAAATGAGTAAATAATTCCAGTGTGCACACTGACATTTAGCCAGCACCCAGACCTTCTACATTAATTGGTGCTTTGCCCAGGAAACTCAGATTGGTGAACAAAAACCACTACACTTAATTGGTGTTTCTGCCTGGTTTCTGAAACCACCACACTATTTAAGTCAGGAGAGTTCAACAGATGATCCAGGATGTTTGGAGCAGGTTTCTGAGGTTTCTATATATACTAGTGAAGAAAGAGACAAAGAAGTGTAGTTTGCAATATTCAGTCATAAAGCTATTACTTTTTTGACATTATTTCCTTAGGTGTTTGTAACCATGATATCTGTCTGCCACACACTAACTTTAGAGTGCAAACTCATCCAGTCAGTAAAAAATGGAAAAATAATGGTGGTCCCAAAGTCATATAGAACAGAGCACCCTGCTAAAGGAGAATGAAAGATTCATTTTCCAGCATTCACAGTAATAACGTAGCAAGGACTGAGCCATTCTCTCACCCTGAAGCCTGGCTATCCAGAAAAAATATTTACTTGACACTAGATATCCTGAGGTTATACAGGAGGGGGCTGTACAGCAACAACACACAGAAGCAGATTAAACCCATATAAAATCAGATACCATTATACCCAACATACATGAAAGAGCTGTCAAATAAAGTGTATATACCTACTCT
The DNA here is from genome assembly GCF_028018845.1 of Melospiza georgiana. Taxonomy (NCBI): domain Eukaryota; kingdom Metazoa; phylum Chordata; class Aves; order Passeriformes; family Passerellidae; genus Melospiza; species Melospiza georgiana. The sequence continues at coordinate 58,672,672 of NC_080465.1, read as the reverse complement.
TCTCTCCAAATAGGAACAAATTGCTAGAATTCAGACAGATTAGCAAACTCAGGTATTTACCATTAATACAAGATACTACTTCTAAATATTAGTGACAAGGTCAGGGCTGGTCAAGAATGAATCATTACTAAGGAAATGCTTGGAGTCACTGTCTTTGGCATTTTTTGTTTGGTTCTTTTTTTTTGTTTTAAACAAGCAACAGGGTATATGACAAAGTCACCATTGACTGCAGGTTTTAAAATGTGCCTTATCAAGCAAAAACAATTTATTATTTGTCTGACATTATTTCATATGGGAAAAATGATAATTAGCTGTACGAAATTATCACCTGTCTCAGGATACCAATTTCAGCTGTTGTTGAGTGCTTGTCTCAGTTGGCCTTCCTTTCCCACATTCTGTGAGTGACAGTTTTTAAATTAATAGCAACTTTATATCATACATAAAAGACAACTGAAAAAATAAAAATTACACAAACATGTTTCTGGCTGAAGAGTTTGGCCATACTGTCATTCAAAATAAGAGAAGTGCACAGCTTCCACTTCCTAAGGGTCCTAAGAAATTCACCATTTCTCACTCCTCAAAATCAAGCAACAATAATTCACAGCTTAAAGCAAGACACTTGGAGGCTTTCTCACACAATATTTGGCACAATGTCCTAAAATACTGGCTTTGTCTATTTTTACTGTCAACTTGCTGAAGAATGAAATGTTTTTGCAATACCCAATTTAAGATTTGGCAATATTTTGGGGGGGGAGGTTTTGCTCTACTTTTATGTCTTCAGCCTCTGCTACAATTTTAATTTATTATAAGTTTCAAGACACTACATTTTAGCACTGAGTATCGTAAGTCAACACAATACATAGAAGCCTGCCAACTCTAATTCATTTCAAATTAGGTGAGGAATTTTTTTTCTTATATTTTTCTGGTGTAAAGGTGCACATATCTTTCAAAACACTTTATCTCAAGATTTTGTGATTTGTAAGCAAAATTTTAATTTCTGCTATAAAGAGTGCAGATTACAAAATAGTTTTAATGGATGCACTTTGACTCCACCCCTTGTGCCTAATGAGTGATGGTGAAAGTGGAAGCCACTTCAGCCACTTTCTCCACTACACAATAGATTTTATACAAACATCAATCTTCATTTTTATTTTAGCTCCTTTCTGACACAAAGAGGACAAATGTGACACATATTTGTTGTGCAAATCATTCTGCAGACAATAGCAGGATGGGTCATGAGGTGTTGCCTTAGCAAAACTGTAACCAGGTTGTCCCTCTATTTGCCGTGGATGAAACCATATCTGGAATGCTCTGCACAGTTCTGCACTCTCCAGCCTGAGAAGTTTATTGACTTATTGGAACAAGGCTAAGCAAACGCCATGAAGCTGTTTAAGGAGCAGGATTTCCTGCTGTAGGAAGAAGAGCTGAAAAAAGTGAGGTTTCTAGCTTAGTGAGGAGAAGTCTAAAGGGCACATGGAACGACACGATGGGAGGATATAGAGAGGAAGTGTCAGGTACCTCTTGGAGATGCATATTGAAAAGATGGGAAGCACAGTCACAGATGCAAAAGATTAAATTCTGATTAGATATTAGAAGTAAGATTAATTAACAGTAATAAAAATGAGGCTGAACAAACACTGAAGCAGAGGCTGTAAGAAGCTGTGAAATTTTAATCTGAGGAGATATCAAATTTGACTCAGCCCTAACTTGAGCAAGAAGTTTAACTAGGTGATTTTTGGATATCCCTTCCAACAAAATATGATCTGCATATATAAACTGCACATGGGCAATAAGAAAGAGGCTTTGTCAGTCAATTTAATCATATATAAATATTTGCCCACCTGTGTGAAAACCTCCCAGTACAATCTCACCCTACATGAGTCTCAAAATGTGAACTCTAAATCAAATCAAGACTTAAAATCAGCTCAGTCTTGCCCCACATTATGTATAGTGCTATGTTATTAATAAGACTGTCAAAGCAAGTAAATCCCATCAAGTCCACACATGATTTAAACATGCAGGAGTTATGGTCTCATCAAACACCATTAATTGGACCTAATTATTAAGATATATTAATCAATGTGGAAATGAAGATCTGATTCAACTTTCTTATGTTTTCTAAACACCATGAGTTCCCATTATGAATTGTGTGAATTTAAACTTAACAAAGCCATCTTCTTAACAGGCAGAAATAATGGCATGTGTCTGTTCCAGTCCCATGAAAGCAGATCCTTTTGCATTGAGGCTAAAATATCTAAATCACAATAAATGTGCTATCACCATAGGCTTTTGAAAGAAAATCTTTTTTCTTGTTTTATTTCCCAGTTAGATGGGCAGTGTTCTTTTTGTTTTAGCTTGCCTAGCAGTTCAGCAAACTGTCTTCATCCTGAACTTGTTCTTCACATTTTGTGTCTACCACTATCCACCCATTTGCTATTATAATTATTGCCTAGGCTTTTATGAATGACTCATGCAGAAGAACACCAAGCATATGCATTCATTTGTGCTGTTTTATGAAGAACCACTTTGTTGGATGTTGACATAAAACATTTGTGACAACCTGTTAGAAAATGAAATTTGCCCAACAAAGTTCACAGAGAGGAGTCTATCAAAATAGCCATCAACATGGATGAAAAACAAAACAAAACCCTTATGGAATTTTTTCATGTATTTCAAGGGATAGAAAACTCTTTCAAGTCTGTAGGTCAAAGGCTACATATAGGGAGCAGCATGTCAGTCAGGCAGAGGAAATGGTGCAAAGATTCAGAGAAAGCTTCATGTTTCCCCTTCCCTCACTGCTGATCCTTAGTTGCCTTTTTTGACAAAGGGATGTAATGGGACACAACTGTAACTGACATGTAGGGGGAAGGCACAGCATCAAAGGAAGGATGTGAAACAGGATCCTGCGGAATAGAAGAAAACAAAGGAAATATTTCCTTCTACCTCAGTAACTCAGCTGGGACCATACTGCAACAGCACTTCAGATACAACAGGTGGTTTTGTGGTTTCACACAACTTTTTGTTCTTCCTCACAAAATCACAGAAGTCAAGCCAGTCCTCAGCTTAAAGTATAGATATGTACAATTGCTGAACAAGCCTAGGATTCTTTGAATAGTGTAAGCACAGAACAGGTCTTGCTTCATTGCTGTACTTAAGATACATAAGAAAGATAAAGACGTAGGCCCCTCAAACCACATTTATTCTTGGGAAAAAATGGAGCTTTAAATATTTATTATGTACAGTGCAGTCTTTTTCACAACTTTCCTCTTCTTCTGTACTTTATGTCTTATTTCAATTTTCGTCTAGCTTTTTCCCTATGTTATTCAGAATAATAAACAGACTTAGTTAGCACTCACACCACTAGAAACTAAATGTACAAGCTGTCAACTGCAAAAATGTTTCTTTATCTTTCCTGTGATTTATTCATCCTAAAGATAAGTTTTCATGGTCCCTTCGACTCACTTTCATGTCTGATAAAGGCAAAGCTTTAAAAAGTCATTATACTCCAAAGTTTTCTAACAGATCCCCAGCAAAGTTAATGAATATAAGACATATGAAGTAATAGTCCTTTCTGTATCAGTCCAGAAAAAAAGTTACATGCCATTTTAAGGATATTTTACAATATCTTGCTAGTAGATTTAATCAAACTTAGCATTCATTAGGAGGCACAAAATATGAGATTTTTCCTTTACATAGCCACATTTAACATGTGAGTATTTAACAACTTGGTAAACCACACTTCTTTTGTTCTGATATTTACTTTGACAGCTGATAAAAAGCATAGAATGTATTTATTTACTTTCACACATTAGTTCAGACAAATATATAATTGCCTGTTCTGGTTTGAAAGCAAAACCAGTGAGAGACTCCAAGTCAGAAGTACAATTTATTAGGAAAAGAGAAAAGAAAACCAAAATACATGCAATAATACAAAAGAAAAACCACTGACAAAGTCAGAATACAACCTGACAACTTGTTGGTCAGGGTGTTGGCAGCTGTCCAGTTGGAATGATGGCTGCAGTCCTCCTGGAGTGGCAGATGTGGTTCCACTGGAACAGTGATCCTGTAGAAAGGATGTAGTCTTCCTCTGAAGATGCAGTGTAAAAAACAGCTGTTCCTCTGGGAATCCAGTGTAAAGACGGACCGTTCTGTCCCAGACTCCAGATTATATCCAGGTGGGGATGCTTAGCTCCTCCCCCTGGGCAGAGCATCTCACAATGGGCTGATATCGTTCTGATCATGCAGTGGGTCCTTCATTACCCATTAAACAGACATGGGTCCCCGAGGGAGTTATCTCTGAGTCATGTGGCAAGGCAAGGCCCATTAACAGGAGGTAAGGAAAAACAATGCCTCTCCTGGTCTCAGCAGCTCTTGAGGATGAGAATAGAATACATCGTTATATTGTAATCTAGGACATTGCCTTTCTGATATAGTCCTGATATATATCTACCAAGCTTCAGACAATCCACAAATTTAATCAGGCTGCATGTCAGTAGTTAGAAAATGCTACAGACCATGGCTGTAGTGTTGTCTCAATACAGATATAATAAAGCTATGAAGTCAAATATAGATTTTTGGTCTGAAACCACATAGATTACACCATACTAAAAAGTCAAATAAATTGTATTTCATATTGTTTTAGTTAACTCCAATATCACAATCCTACCAGTCATGTACAGTGTTCTACAAATGTATTGAAAACAAAGTGAAAAAGCTGGGTTTTTTAACACATCATAAACCTGTCACCCATTTTTGCCTATTTACTAATCATTTCTTCAAGAAAATATCATGTATCAAATATGGAAAAACTTTGAAAGTTCTCAGGGTGTCTGACAGTGGACTGCATAAGGTAGCCTTGTAACAAACAGTCATAGGGCATACCTAAGGTGAAAGAATTTTATAAATTTCCTTACTTAATTGCATGAGCAAATGACTCATATTGTGAAAAGACAGGGGAACCTAAAATGTGAGACTTAGATCACCACTTCTGAAACAGCAACAATGTACACAGTGACACTTTCAAATCTATGCAAATCTATATTCATCAAACAACAGAACAGTATCAAGTAACAGGACATAAAAGCAAAGAACAGGTGAACTTTTCCTCTGATTTCTGACATTCATATAATTTCAGCAAAAAACCTACAAAATTCAAAGAAACAATGTACAATTGTTATGAAGAAATGTATGTCCCTTCTCTTCACAGAATCACGAATGAAATTGAATGTCTCATCATTATAAGCAACCTCTTCATTACTGGTTTTCATTTTTTCTATTTCATGAACCATAATTTACATTGGATTATATGGTGGTTTAATTGGTATCCAAATTCTTGCATTACCACTGTGTTTTCCCAGTGCATTAACAAGCTTCTGAAATCTACTACTAGGAAAGGAATGCAGCTGGCAGAAGGTAGATTATTTTAAAATTTCTAAGGAACAACTACAAAAAGCCTCTGAAGTAAATTCAGTAGCCCAGTATCACATAAAAATTATGGTACATGCAGAGTCTCTGAGGGAAATTTTTTAATGTCTCATTTTAGCCCAAGACATCTTTATCATGTATGTATTTTAGGACACATGGATGAGTACAGAAACATGCATCTACATATAAAATATATTCCAAGGATACATATAGCTCCTTGAGCTTTGACACAGAAGTCAACTGAATAGCTTTGGATGGGATTAGTAAATGAAAAACAGCCAAAATTCAACACTTCCTGCATACTTTTAGAAAGAGAAGAAGCCAACATAAATTATGCAGCTCTGTGATTCATACTTGAGCTTGAGCTTGTGCTAACCAAATCAAATACTAGAACTTCCAAAACTCACAGGGTCAACCTGCAAATTAATGAGCAGTACACTGCCATTTAGTACAATTAAATCTCTTGTGCTTGTGAGGAAAAAAAAAAAGGTAAAGAAAAAGGTGAAAGTAAAGTTGCCATAAATCTTTTAATGGGCTTGGTATAAATTCCTTTGCAAGCCAGTAATGCTAAAATAAAATTTCTAAGAAAGAAAACAATAGTATATTTCTCCACCTTTTCCAATAATCAGCATGTAAGCAACCAAAATAAGATTGCCATTACTACCAGAACAGAGGGGACTTTAAAAGTCTGGTTACCATATAGTTTATTTCCTTTCTGATCTTAAGAAGTAAAATTAAACATTACCTTCCTGTTGATAGGTTGGTCTCACTACACTAATGAGAAGCAAAGGTTGTTGTTAAGAGATAATGTAAAATATGTACGTGGAACAATACCTTCAAGAAAAAACACTGTATTGAGAAATTCCCTTTATAAGAAAAGGTTAGGACACTTCAAAAGTTTTGCAGTTCCCATATTTGTTTACAGTGAGATTGATCCCCAAATTTCAAATTTTGATATAGCAAAAAAAAAAAAACCAGTTTATGCTGGTTTGTTACATATTATGTGAGCAAGAATGCATGCACAATTTCAGTGCATCAATTTTGCTGCACAGCTGGGAGTCACCGTCTAATGTTCCACCATGCTCTGGTCATCCATCTATTGTTTAATCATGCAGAGACTGCCCTTCTTTCTCAAGAGACATGATATTCACTCTTAGGGCTGCATAAAATGTATTGATTAAGACATTAGGGCAGAGTGAACTTGAGTATAGTCTCATTTGCATCACACTCAGTGAAACTCAAGGAGATCATCATCACCATCACAATGATAATGTAGTACAAGGGAGCCAGGAGGAGGAACTGCCCCTGGTTTTGGTTTCAGACAAGGGATTTCACAAAAAAAGCAGAGGACTGGCCGAAATATATTTAATAGCTGTTAGACCATTTTAAGAGCAAGGGAATGAATTAAAATGCTTTGTTCACTAAATCCTTAAGGGCCTGCTAATAAAATACAGCTGGGAACATTACAAAGGTGATTTTGTGCAGTTTAATTATATATTCACTGCTATGAGTGAAATAATAATAACATTTTTCCCTTCTTAAAGATATACCTCGGTCCTATTACATTAAAGGAGAATGTGTAGCGTCTCTCTTATTTGTTCTGAGGAACATTAATGTGTAAATTTTAAAGCACTCTTGAGGGACCTTTTGGGAAGAAAAATTGATGGAAAAGGAGTGAGTCCAGTAAGGTGCCTCACTGAAACATCAATAGAGATCAAATTCAGGCTGATGCATAGCAGAGCAAAATTCCTGTGCTTCTATCTGTCAAGCAACAGGTTTATCTAAGCAACAAAACTATTCACACCTTTCAAGCCTTTAAAAACGCATGCTTTCCGACACCATGAACTCCTGCAGTTCTGAATTCATTACTTTCATCATTAAGAAAAAAAAAATTGGACCATCTTTCATAATTTGTGAAAATGGTTCCACTGTTGGGACCCACCAGCTCTGATTTTTAGAATACATATGTGAGAGAAAGCTAAAAAACTGTTTCTGTTTTCCTACTGCAGTATTTGTGGCTACATTACTTCCTTTACCAAAGTGAATGGGAATCACTAGGTAATGCAGGGACATGGATTGTGTCATTGTTTTAAGTTCTCTGCAACAGCTAGTTTTTTCAGAAATTCCTACCAGGGGTAGGAGAAACTCCATTTCCAGGGTGTGAACATGTATTTAGTTGTCCTGAGAAACTACAACAAACTTCAAGGGATTTAAAAATTTTTACTGAATTTAAGTATATAGATATTCAAGTTTCCATATCCGTACTAGAAGGATACAAGGAATGATGATCTCAGTATTGCCCCATGTGGATAGAGAGGCACAGTTATGCTTGGTCTCCAGGTCATGTGGACTTGGGGAAATGATGGAGCAGTGATTGTAATTCTCACATTCACATATCCCAGGTACAGATTCCCCAGCTGTGACAATTTCTCTGCAGCATTATTTTTTTAATATTTCTTCTGTTTTTTTTAATACAGTAGAACTAAACAAATGAGATCTATACCATCCAGTACCTGACTTGCAGGATTTATACAGCAAAATAATGCAAACTATAAAACGTAATATGAAGAATTATATAGTCTATTTTGCTGGAGTAGATACGGATCCTGACAGTGAATGTGAATTTTTTATTCTATTCTCTGAATAAACACAGAGGAAAAAGACTCTCTACCCCAAGCAGCTCACAGAAAAGGGCAAGTAGATAACATCAAGCAGACTCAGCAGAGTACAGATAATATAGATAATAGAAACATTCTTCAAAACACATTTTTGAATGTTTTAAGAAGAGATGTGAAAATTCAGTGACCTTACTGTTTGCAATCACACAAAAGAGTGTCAAAAGATAAAACTAACAGAATCTTTGACTTTTTATTAAAGACATATTGAATTTCTCCTTCACTGCTGATACTGTTTCCCTGTCCGACTGGCCTTACACTTCTGATAAAGGGACTATTTCCATCATCATTCTCCTGATGGCACTTCATTTTTTTTATGGAAAATGGTTAATGATCTCAGTAAGTAACAGACAAGCCTTGGTTTAGGTTACATGTTTGCACTTTTAAGGGTACAGAAACCATGTGTGCCTTCGGTGTAGACTGTGGCAGATGTTGAAAGCCAAACTATGTCACCTGAAACAATGGAAGGAGCTCTCTAAAGATCTCTGCACAGTTCCACGGTGACTGAAAGGAGTGCATTGGAAGAATCCCAATTACATTCCCAGTGCTTTCAAGTTTGCCAGGAGTTGTATTTTGTCTGCCACCTGGGCCTTAAAGGAGAGACTTTGCAGGAGCAGCCCTGCTTTTGGTTAACCAGAAGGACTGGCCATTCAGAGCTTAAAATTAGATGACAGAAACCTCTACACTGCCAAATACCTTTTGTGAATGTCACTGTCCGGCCTGTTTTCCCATAGGCATGTCTTAAGGCACAGATCTTTCCATTTGCGTTCTTTTTTTCTGTGAGTCATAACTTCCTTGCCAAACAAATGGAACTTAATTCTTCATATTTAAGTATAGCTTGATAAGGTTAGAGTGAAGGTCAGATAGCCTGGCCTCAGCAGAAATTTCCATTTATCTCACAGTGACATATACCAGGTCTGACACCTCAGTCTATCATGCCACTGACTCCCATCAGTACTACGTCACCAGAAAAAATGGATGATTATTGATAATTCTTGTGTTTCTGCTTACTATAAATACACAGTTGAAACTTTTCAGCATCTTTTTTCTTCCACAAGACTATTCAGTACTTTTCCCAAGTACTTTGTTGTGTAGTCTTTTTCATGATACTGCAACTTCCCAGGGAATCTACCCTAATGAACAATAACTTAAAGATTATACACCATGGAAGAGACTTTTTTTTTTAATTGTGCTTTGCATCATTGTAACTATCAAGCTGCTTTGTATTACTATTTTTCCCCTCTCTTTACTTCTTAGCTTCCCTTCCATCTTTCTTTTCAACCACAATGTAAAATGTTCTAAATAAATGTTACAGCTATATCACTGAAACAGTGGGATTTTTTGAGAGCAAGGAATATATTTAGAGAATTTAATACTTTGCCCTTCATGTTGCAAGTATGCTAAGTAAGACTATCAGTGTCATTAATGTTTAATCTAGTAATTTCTCTAAAACATAAAACTAGAACTGAGCTGAGCTGAGGGAGACACACAAAATTCTGATATGCGGGCAACTGAATCTGTTCAGTATCATTCTCTATGATCTAAATATCTGAGTGCCACTCAGTCACTTGATGACACCAAGTTTGGTGGGAGTGTTGATCTGCTGTAGCGCAAGAAGGCTCTGCAGAGCTACTTGGACAGGCTGGATTGATGGGCTGAACATAACTATGAGTTACGTAAGGTGAAGTGCTGGGTCCTGCTCTTGGCTCACAACACCCTCTGCAGTGCTATGGGCTGGGGCAGAGAGGCTTCCTCATAGAAAAGGACCTGGGCGTGCCAGTCAACAGCCACTGAACCTGAGCCAGCTGTGCCTGAGTGGCAAAAAGCCTGGCCTGAGAGAACAATAGTGTGGCAGCAGGACCCGGGCAGAGACTGTCCCCTTATACCTGGCCCTGGTGAGGCCACACCTCAAATCCTGTGTCCTTTTCCAAGCCCCTCACTGCAAGGAAGACATTGAGATCCTAAAAAAGTGTCCAGAGAAGGGCAGCAGGGCTGGGGAAGGATCTGGTGCACAGATCTGATGAGGAGAAGCTGAGGGTGCTGGGGTTGCTCAGCCTGAAGAAAAGGAAGCTCAAGGGAGACCTTGTTACTCTCTACAACTACCTGAGAGAAGGTTGTAATGAAGTGAGGATTGACCTCTTTTCTTGTGGTTACAGGACAAGAACAAAAAGCCCCAGAATGTTCCAGGGCTGGTTCAGGTTAGACACCAGAAAGAAATTTCCCCCTAAAAGGGTTGTCAAGCATTGGAACGACCTGCCCAGACGGGTGGTAGCGTCACCATCCTTGGAGGTGTTCAACAAAGTGGAGGTGATTGACAAACTTAGTCAAAAAAGTTAGTCAGTAAGGTGGTTGGTTGTTAGTCAAAGTTTGGAGTTGATCCTGGGGCACCTTTTCCAGCCTGAGCCCTTTTATAGTTCTTTGGTTCCATGCCCTCTGTGGCTGCCTCTTCTATGGCAGCTGGTGACAGACAGAACACCATCCTCCAGACATCCCTGCTCCTCCTTCAAGTTAGTTCAACACATTTGTGATAGAGGAATTGCCTGGCTGACCATCAACAGAGGGAGTCCTATACACTGTATTTCAGGCAGGGGTTTATTTCTCTCACAAGAGGAAAGGAGAGCTTTAACCCTTGCTTGTAGCCCATTATAACTCATAATAAGTGGGAATATCTTTTCATTTATCCAAATCACACAAGAAATGGTAAAGATGACAACTTACAGCTCAGCACTCCTAATTTCCTTCCATCTAGCCTTTGTGTTGCTGTCAGCATATAGTCTTTGGGATGCCCAGAGCCAAAAAGCATACTTATAAATGTTTCTAAAATCACAAAACACAGACACATCACTCATACTAAAAACAATAGCAGGTATGATATGTTAGACAAGTTGATTTGATCTTTTGGAAATGGTTTAGTATCTAAAATTTTGTATGCCATAGATGAAGAAATAGTGCCAGCAGGATATTGAAAACCACAGAGAGCTCTGTAGGAAACATTAGGAAAGAATAGGGCAACTAAATGAATACCCAGGGAAAATAGATACTATAAAATTGGATCCCTGCTGCATCAACCTTTGTGGATGATATTGCCAATTTGGAGAACAGTGGATTTCAGGGGGTTTGGTAACCAGAAGTTATATGGAATATTGCTTAGGTCTCTATTTTTCATTGGAAACTATAACACTTTCAAACATAATAGAAATAACTCTATCTTCCTAGTATCCAACAAAATTGTTGTCTCAAACTACATTATCTATTTGGATTCACAGTAAAATTGTTGGAAGATGAAGCAGTGCAGAAACCATCTGTCAGGTGAGACTGAGGATTAATTGACACAATTTTCTTAACGTATTTTACACTAACACCTCATGTGATAAAACAGCACATCTGCTACACTTATTTCCTGACAGAATAAATAAAAGGCAATAAACACCACATAAATATAAATTAGAAGTGAGTTGTATGGGCAAATACAACTACTTAGTTCTAATTCTTCAGTTTCTTTATGTCAGCTCAAGGCACTAAATAATATTCCATGATGGTTGAAAACTGAACTTTGACAAGCTTTTCTGGACTCTTAAATCAAAACTATAAAATTTAAAATGCTGAAATCATAAGCAATTCTTCAAGAGTTTATCTTGCTAATCTTCCTGGCGAAAATCTCTTTAGTAAGGAATTTTTTGAAAATGGTAACTGGCAAAAACTTGAACTTGGGAAAGCCACTTTCTACCTCTTAGTTTCAAGTTCAAAGAAAACAACAATTATCTAGAAGGAATTTTTCCCCCTACCATCTTTTATTTAGTAAGTCATTTGAGTAAATAATGTCATATCACTCCTAGAGACCTGTAATTCGAGGATAAGCAGCCGCTTCATTTCGCAGGAGGTTTGCTTTTGATTTCAGAAATATGTTGCATCACACTGATTGATTTGCACTCAAATGTAATTGTTCTGAAAAGCAATGAAATGTTGACTCTTACAAAACACAGAAAAAAGCAGTTTCCAAAACATACTTGCTTGACATAAGGCAGCCCTGAAATTCAACCTGAATAGTAAAAGTATCATTTGCACAAATGTAAACAGCAAGGATACATTTACCAGGGTCAGAAAACTTGGGAGCTATTCAATCTGGATTAATGATGTACAAAAAATGAGTTGCACTTAAAGCAGCTATGTTGTCAAAACATTGTTCTTTTAATCCCCGATAAATTATGGAGTTTGTGAAAGCAGATTTTTTTGCAGATAATTGAAGATTTTTTTAACATATGTGAAAAGCAGATTAAATGTGAATCCAGTGCTGCAAAACTATATGTCTGTCATGAGCTTTTGTACTCCACTATTTCGTAAAACCACAGTTGGGTGAGTATAAATTTTTACTATGATCCCATTTTATGTCTAGACTTTTCACATTAAAAAATTCCATATATCAAATCAGCTTTAGGTCCTTTCAGTGCATCAGATCAGAATGTATTAGGTTTTAAAACAAAATAAATAACTTCCAGATTGGATGACCTGTTTTCACCCCTCTCCACCTGCTGTAAGTGGGAAGTTCAGGAAGAGTTTTCTTTAAGGATGTTTATATAAGTCCTTGGTTAGTATGGTTGTGTCTTATTCAAAGCTGAGTGTATTTCTTCTTGAATTACAGAAAAAACAATCTTACCAACAACATACTGCTTCTCTGCAATCCATCTCCAAGTTACAAGAAGACACAAATTTAAGATGATTTATTTTAAAAATCCAGGTATTGTTTCAATCTTTTTTTTCTATGATGGGTGAATGTCTTTTTCTAGTTGATTGATAGTTTCATGGCATGAGGTCAACAGCACTGGGCTTCACCTTCGGACATTTTTTAAAAAGATTTTGGAATTTTTATTATGTCAAATAAATTTATAATAATAATTAAAGCTGTTATTTAATAGTAAATGTGTTCTTTGTTAATCTGCCCTCCTACTGCCTTCCCTTCCACCAGCATATGCAGTCTATTTTCTCAGAAAGAACACCACAGAACTTGTTGTGATCCTGTATCTTTTACTTGGAGTAGCAGCAGCTGCCAAGCAGGTGCTTAGAAGCTTGAAAAGTTGTCCACTGAGCACCCCCAGCAGAGTGGCTCCATCCCTATTTAACCAATGCCAGCCAGAGTCAAGGGTAGGACTAAATCAAAAGAGGCAAATGTGGAGTCTGCAATTAGCAACGCCCAAGGAAACCATCAGCAGTAATCCAACTCAGCAAAAGCAACAAAAGGCTGAAGAATGAAAGGATTATGTACTGGGCCAGCAACAAAATGACATGCGGTGGCCATTTTGAACTCAAGCACAGTAATTTCATATAACATTTGAGATTTTCGCAAACCAACACACACAGGGCAAACCCTGTTTCTTGTTTCCATACCACTTCCCTGCCAAAAGGGGTGTTAATGATTCTTTACTCTTTGCTGCCAATAGTTTTCTGATAATGTGAACACAACAGAAAAATCAACTTCCTAAATCTAATAAGATAAAAGAAAATACTTCAAACATTATTTTTTTTCAGGAGCTCTGAAATGAAGAGGTTGATCTTAAGCAGCAAAATATTCTCTTCTTGGCATCTCTCCATGTCAACTTCATGGACTTGCCCAGCTGCCATGCCCAGTTTGTTGCCTACATTGCCAGATCAGCACCGTATGAAATTTACTGTATGCCAGAAAGTAAAGCAGAACTGATGTGAAGATAAACAGCCACGTGTCTGCACCTAATCAGTAATGATAAAACTGTGGGAAATGTGAAGGGGCTAATTGGCAGATCCAATCCCCTTGTAAACCAGAATACGTGATAAAGGAGATGTGTTTTTACTGCTATGTCTTTGAAAGTAGACAATGCAGGTACTATTCAATGACCTGGCCAAAAGATCTCATGGTGAGTTGCAAACCAGACACAGTAATACATAGGTAAGGAAGCCAAAATACTCCATCTCTTTCCTGCTGGGCGTTAGTTTTGTTTTCAAAGTAGTTTTAAGCAATGAGACATATTCTTGCCTTCAAATACTCAAAGTTGACTGAGCATTGAGTATAATTTTTTTTCCTCTTTACAAGATTTCATTTGGAATCCCTAGGGGGTGGGAAAAATCTAGATCTCGGTAATAACCACTCCTATTTCAGACAACAGCTGGTGTAATATTTTCTGAAAATAAAAGGTGGATTGATTCACTGATTGGTAAAACTGCAGTTTCAATCTTACATTTCCATCATTTTACTGCATTTTGCATTTGCAGCTCTCACCTTGGGGATACTTAATAAAAGAAAGACCACAGTTGTGACCCATACTCTCTGTAGATTAGTCTAAATAAATTATCATTATGTGGTGATGGAGTTACACCCCATAAACTCTTCAGACCTACAGAAGCCTATACATACTTTATGGTAGCCTTTCCCTTGCATTTACATTCATAAATCCAGTCCACTGTTACTGTAATTGGAGAAACACTTTAAAAAATGCAGAAATACTCACATAAGGGAAAGTCAAGCATCTTGCCTTGTGTTTATACTGCATGTTGATGCTCACTTCCTACAAATATTTAAACTGTCTGACAAAGTGTTGCAAATTTTCAACACTTTTAAATAGGTTCCACATGCTGCCTCATGTGCAAACCATTGCTTCCACATTTTACCAGTTTTCCAAAACCTGAGCAGTACCTAGTTTGATTGTCCATTAGTGCCCCACTGCATTTGGAACAAACACTTTCTTAGATTTAATTGAATCCCTTGTCCTTAGCAACCATTCCAGAGTTCCTCTCAACAGAACCATCCTTGGACAGCTACTTCCCCCAAATTTAGAGGGGAAATGCAAACCTGCAGCAGTAGCAGAGCAGCTGATTTCCAGTGGGAAGAGGAGTCAGAGCAGTAGGAACTGTTGGACTGGGCCTGTGGGGAATTTTTAGAAGATGCTTGATTTTTCTATCCTCTCAAGGTCTTCTTTTTCCCCCGGGCTGTTACTTTTTTCACCAAACTTTCCACTTCTTACCTTTCTTCTCCAGGTACAAAAGAGGATTTTACCGCTTTCCTCACATTCTTACCTGCTTCTAAAAGATGTAATGCCCTTTTAGTGGGATTTTCATTGCACTTCCTTTAAGTTATAAAATCTTCTTCATTCTAACATAATTGCATCTGCATTAGGATTTGTGCACTGATCTAACCTACTGCTCAAGCAAGACTGGTCCCTCATTTATTCAGTCAGGAAAGCCACAAAAAACTGAAGTGATAAAATGTAATTGCTGTAATATGTGAGACTTTGACTATTGTGTCCATGGAGAGGTTATTAGAATGTATTTACATATGCTTTTGTACCTGGGGTGAAGTAATTTATTAGGTAGCTAGATAAACTTCTCCATCAGTGAATGATATATACAAGGGGACATATGGGTAGAGCGGCAATGCATTCAAAGAGCATAGGAA
This sequence comes from Melospiza georgiana, assembly GCF_028018845.1. Classification (NCBI taxonomy): domain Eukaryota; kingdom Metazoa; phylum Chordata; class Aves; order Passeriformes; family Passerellidae; genus Melospiza; species Melospiza georgiana. Next base: position 58,657,153 of record NC_080465.1, on the reverse strand, counting down.
GACTGACATAGCTGTGTTTTCTGAGACAGTAGGATCACATATTAGCAGTTTTTTCACAGTGATATTATTCTCAGACCTTATTCAAAAGCACCATAAAAAAAGGGTTCTTCTCCAGTAAAATAAAACTGAGCTCGTTTTCTCCAGATTAAAAAATCACAACAGACTTGTTTGACATAGTACAGAAATTAACAGGAGGTAAGGGGTCATTGTGCTAAGATAAACCAGAAGCTTCTCTTGAATTCTGCTCTGTAGTTAGTTAGATTACCTATTCCAACTGAAGCTTCCTAAGTCTGACAAATTTTCTACTTTTTAACAAATTGTATTTGCAGTGTGAGAAAATGTTTTTCCAATACATTTACTTAAATTACTTCTGCAAAGTCATGTAGTTTAGGCAGTTAGTTATTTTTTAATTTCAACGCTCAGGAGTTTGTTAGAATGATTTTTTTTTTAATAATAAAATCTACTTGCATGCTTTTATGCTATCAGGCTTTCAGAGCATCCTAAAATTTGACTAAGTGATTTGTAAGTTCTTCCTCACTGCCTAGATGACCCTATGGAAGATTCAGAGCATGGCAGGGGAGAATGGCATCATGTTGCCAGTATCTGCTCTTAATGTATCTTCTAGGCATTTCAAAAACAATTTTTTTTGTTCCCTGCTCATGCATGATCCAATATGACAGGTAGAAAGGAAGGACAAAGCAGCTGGGAACAGGAGGAAAGATGAATAAGGCTATGCTTTCAGTGACAAGTACCTACCTTCTGCTCTTCCTTGCCTGAGGTGCCTCTTAAAGTGCTTGCAGCTCAGCCTTCCGCAGCTTCTCATCTCCTGTGCCCCACTCTCCAATTTCACTCACATAAAGTTAGTAATACTTTCCCTCAGGTCCCAGTATCACATTTAAACATTCGTTCAACCTTGCACATACACTCCATCAGCAGTAAAAACAGCTAATCCACTCATCTAAAGCAGATTGTTTTAGCTTTTTGGTGGGGTTGCCACAAATAATTTTTCTTGATTGACTCCTCTCTCACTTATCTTCTGAATCTCTCCAGCCAACCAAAGAAATAGACAGGGTATAAGTCCTGAAAGTGTATTACTGCTGTAATTTCTCCCCATGGGCCAAGGATACCACAGATCTGTGCCCAGCCCAGCCAGTACCAGGGGGTCTGCTGGACATTTTTATCAGTGTTTTTAACCACAATAGAAGTGCTGTGTGTAAATGTAAGTGCTGTATAGTAAATGGAGATTTTTTAAAAATCTGGGACCTTACAGATATTAAGCTCAAATTTCTCTTCTTCCCTTGTTTTTCCCTGTCCTCATACTTCTTCGCCTTCCTCACCTTCTCTTTTCACAGTCTGAGTCAGGAAGGACAGGTTTTGAGGGGACATATTGTTGCAATAGTTTCTGGCAAGGTCAGCAGCTCTCACTGTAACTCTCTCTAGTTATGTTTTTTTACTAAAAAGGTAACTGTCCCTAGTTACTTTTTATTTTTTAATAAACCATATTTCATGACAACAAGATTAGCATAAAGTCAAAATTATTCAACTCTTAAAAGTATACTCATATTTTGTAGCATAAAACTTAAAAGATTATCAATACATCAGAACAAGAGGGTTGGTTCTCTACAGTGTTTTGTCTCCCCTTTTCTTGGGTTTATGCTTTTCAGAGGGGTGGAAGGACTTGGCTGACTGGGCTCCTGAGATTTTCTGAAAATAAACACAGGGAAAAAATGGGTAATTACGGATATAGTTGTGTCTCAGACACTTCCAAAAATAGTGCTATGATTTGGTACAAGAGATTTTACCTTCTAGCAGAGAGACTGATCAGAAATGCATTATGATTTCTTGGTTGGGATATGTCTATGTAACAAATTGCAGTGCCAGTTCAGATTACTCTTGCCAGCCCTAAGGATGTGCTCTAGAGGCTGGCAGAGGTCCAGCCACATTATCTGGGGTTTGTGAGGGTTCATGAGCTCCCAGGGGGGGATCTACATCCCAAGGCAGGGCACTACAGGAGTGCCAGGCTGCCAGATCCCAGCCAGCTCATTCAGGGTGTTATTGTCAGGTGCTGCTCTACACTACATTGACACGTCTGAGGGGTTCTGCTACTTGGTCTCCTCATGCTTTGGAGGGAAAATAATAAATGAAAGGCAGATATTCGGTATGCAGTGAACTACAACGGGCTGGCCGCTCTAATGACCAGTGCAGCCCCATGCTCCACCTACAGTCTGTGACAGAGGCACAAATTAAAAAACACAAGTGCACCAGCTACCACGGAGACATCAGCATTTTACCCTTGCAGCACACTGTAAGCATTTTGGTTATATGCATTTCTACAAACAGAATAATCCAGTGATTAAAAGTCATGCTTGAACCTTTACTGTCTTTTCTTCACAGACAAGCAATTTGTTTACAAGCATTAAATACAAATAGACACATGTTCAAGTATATTGAAGTCATTACAATCCCCTGCTACTGTATAAAGAAAAAAAAGGTAATAGAGGCCCAGTCTTCCTTGTACTTACATAAGTAGTGTTGACACATTAATCCTTTCACTCAGAGAAGAATGAATAAAGAAGACTGTAAATTTTTTAGGGACCTATTCAACCAATAGAAAAAAAATAGAAAAAGAGAAATTAGAAGGTAAAATTTAATTTCCATAATTGATGGAAATCATTCATCAGTATGTGAGCTGTGACACACCTACTGTGCTACGTAAAATTATATTTTTAGGACTTTAAAAAGTCACAGAATGTTGAATAACTTAATTTGAAATTTTAAATTGCATTTTTTTACTTCATTTTTGTTCTTTTTAAAAATCAATATTTTCCCATAGGTATTACCAACTTTTAATTCATAATTTATGATTTTAATTCATACATCTAAATTCAAATATACTTATGCAAATCACTACCAGTATACTGTACAGAATTAGAAGCACTTTTACTCATCCAATTCACATAGATAGATTTATAAAGTTCAAAATCTCATATTTGCAGTTAATCCATGACTGCATGATGGAACAAAAATGAAGCTTAGATTAAGAACACAAAGAAAAATCATTATTCAGATGTTCCTGCAACTCAATTATCTTCAGTTTTGATGCAGAAACCCAAACCATAGAACTTCTTCATTGGAAGAAGTCATGAATCTGTGTGAATCTTGGTTAAAATCTGGTCAGAATTTGTAATAAAATGATAATCCAAGTGAGCTTGTATTTCCTACTTTTTATAAGCATTTCAGAGGTCTGGAGTTCTTATCCCACTATTACAGTGGTGTGAAACCTTTGTTATTCATAAGGAACTATAACTATGAGCCCAGATAAATGTCTTAGTGAAGTGTGCTTCTGTGAGTTAGTCAGTGTAAGTGATCTATAAAACTTAATTTACTGAGGAAAAATTAATTGAGGTTAGCTGGCATCTTTTGGCAGAGTTCAGAAATCAGCAAGTTTTCCCACAATATTATCTTTATCATTCTGTCTGCATTCCAGCTGTGTCTATAGGTGGTCTCTGAAAGCTCTTGTAGTATAAATAAAGATCATGCATCTCACATTTGCTATTTTTGCTGCTAATGTATCAAATTAAACACAAAAACCCCAAATATACTTAAAGAACTTATCTGAGATGTAGAAAAAAATACCAACATCAAGATACTTTTTCTCAAAACTGTAAATCACAGTCAGGTACTCTGTCATATATGTCTGTCTCTAGTTCTGGTCCATCAGTGTTGGAGCCTATGACAGCAGGAAATCCTACAAAATGCTAAGAAATACAGCCCCTGAGCTTCCCTTAAAACTAATTTTAAACATACATATACATATGCATTATTATATGTGTTTTGCCTTTTTCCTCAGCACAAGCCATAAAGTGTGGCAGCAGCTCTGTGGCCACAGATGGCAACAGATTACTTTCCCAGGCATTTTCCTGAGGAAGGCTGCGAAAAGATCAGAGAAAAGAAAGAGAAATAAATCTTACCTCCACTTGCTGCTCCTGTTGTTGTGCACATGTGGAATGTGCTATGGAGATTGTTTACCAAAGGGTGATTTGTTAATTGGACACTGGATGATGTCTGGATTGATTGACCAAGTCAAAGCTGTATCAGACTGTCTGCAAGGGCTTATGAGCTTTTTAATAAGTATAGTATAGTATGATATAGTACAATAAAGCAATCATGGAGTCAATGCTAATTATTACCCAGCTGGGGGCCTGCGGAGACAACAAAGCTACGTAAAGAAAGAGCTACACAAAATTCTTAAATTATAGTTAATTTGCAGATGGGTTCAATTGCTTTTAGCCATGAAGATGAAAAGAGGCATCAAGGGCACCATTATTCCCTTTGTAAAAATCATGAAATCTTCAAACATAGAAAAGTTCCACAGCTTAACCTTTCCTGTACAAGGGGTTCCATTAGAGCAACAAGCCTATAGTATTCTTTCATTTAAATGAGTCATCCAATTATCCCACGAACACCAAGGAGCAGAATGGGCTAGGAGATGAGGATAGTTTTGGCCATTGAATACTCTAAAAGTTTCTACTTTAGATACTCTAAAAGTATCTAAAATCTTAAGAATTGTCAACAGAGAAGAGAGATTTATTATAGTGCTCAGAAGAGCATAGAACCACTGCCTTTATATGCAGCTATGAAAAGTTAATCCAAGCTCCAGTTTCTGAATTGGATATGGCAAAATTCATTCTAACTACAAGCAAAGAGGAAGGAAATACACTTTGCTCTTTATGCCCTGGATCACACAGTAAGTTTCATATATTTTCACAGTAAACACACTCACAAACAAAATAAAAAAGAAGACTGAAAAGCAATGCAATTGAATTAACTGTTTCCATGAAAGCACAAGTCTTTCACAACTAAGGACTACAGATCTGGGAATCTGTAGTCTACATCGCTGCTCATATTAAAGCAAATGAGTACAGTGCCACTGTGAGAACTGAAGGACTGGAATATAAAAAGGAAACAAAAAAGAAAAGGAAAAAACCACCACATTTTCATTCTATTTTGAATGCACAAAGTACAGTCTTACTCCTACAATTTGAGGCTCATGAGAAGTGATAGGCAAATGCAAGATCTTGCAGCTGAGCACAAAAGAGACCAAAAGCTTTTCATCAGTTTTGCATCAAACAGCCATCCAGTTTAGAAGATTTCTATGCCTCCAGCTACTCAGAGCATGCAGAGATGACACTTGGATAATCACCATGTTTCTAACCTGACAGCAAAGGATGGACTAACTCCCTGTGATTGACTGACACTTTTAGTCATGTCAGGGAGACTCATTTGATCACCATCTGTATGTTATCCATGAGAAAAATAAAATAAAAAAGCAAAAATTTGATTCTGACTTCAAATGGTGTGTAATTCCTGCATTTGACACTTCGGTTTAGCAATCTTTCATCTACATTTGTATTAAGAAAGAGCAACTGTATTACTTATGGAAATCTTGTATCACCATTTTAAGTGGCATTAGTTTGTGTGGGCGATTGCAGCTCTGCATACACGTATGCAAACAAATGGAAGAAAATACTGAATGTGTGCCAAACTGAAAAGGAAATAAATAGCAGGGAATTAAATGTTTTTTTCCAGACTTCTAAGAAACAATTACGAGGAAGAAAGAATGAAATCAAAAGCAAGAGAAAGCACTTAGCAGTTATTGATGCTTCTTGGGACCTGGATCATGCTAAAGGATCTGTTCAGGTGTATCCAACCTTAGTGTATTATTGTCAATTCATAGATTTTTAAAGCCCTGAGGAATCATTAGTTATGATCATCAGTGGTCATCTACCACAGCTATAAAGAATTTCTGCCAATGAGGTCTGAATAAAACCTCATGAAGCAGGAGAACATCTTTTAGGGCACAGCCAATTTTCACAAAAATCCTTAGGTCGTGCCCAGCTGTGTAGGCTCTCATGGACATTTTAACTATGTTCATCACAGGACCACCAGGAGAAATTCTCTCCCATGCAGGGTACCTGAAGAGAAACATGAAGCTTGGATGGAATGTGAGAAGTAGTCAGGGTCTTTTCTGGCATGAATTTTATGCAATTCCAATGAATATTCACATTAAGAACAGTAATCCACATGGAAGCCAGCAAAGCATTTCACTGGTCATTGATGGACTTAATTCACATATAAACATAAGAAAACAAAGTGAAACAAAAAGTGCTTAACATGAAAGAACAGAAATAATTAATACTCCAAATCATGGATGGGAAGAGCTAGCAAATGGAGAAAATTGTGTAACAAGAAGCACAGCTGACACTGTAGCACAATTTGCTTCTCTTGCTGGGTGAGATATTTTCCTACCCACAGCCCTTTTTGCCCTGTATGTCCTTTCTAGCTTCTCTGGTCTGGATTCTCAACAAATTTGCCTTGTACATTGCCTTGTACACCAACCTCCTTTTTCATCAGCAGAAAAGCCAAGAGGGGGTTACCACACTTCTGCTGGTCCAGTTTGTGTAATGGACATATACAACAAATTACTTTATTATAATACCATGAATCATTGGTGAACTAGAATCCAGAGATGTGGGAAATTTTCTTTAGCTTGAATAAACAACAAGTCTCAACATTTTGCTTCCTTGTTTCAACACAGAACCCCTCCTTTCCTCTTTCTTGGCAACAGAGCCTTTCTTAAATCTACTTTAATTCCAAGAATAACAATCACAGCTGTAACCATAACCTGTGATTCATCTGTAATGTGTACAGCTACAGAAGAGCTCTAGATAAACTGATGAAGTACACAGCAGACAAGGGATAAGTTTGCTCATAAGCAGGGATAGAATTTTAAAAATTATGTCTACTGAGTCCTGCTTTCTTCCTGGCTGAGCAGAGGAGCAGTAACTGGTATCACTCCAGCAAGAGGGTACAGTAATCCCTCTGAGGAGCTGCATAGCAGTTGTTTCAGGAATTAGCATTTTACCTCAAAACCCCACAGACGGGTCTACCTCACATTGGCAGTAAGCACTCTGACTTTATGCTCAAGGAAAAGTATTTCACCTGGGAGTAGCAACCCCTTACATGACTGGATTTTGTATACATGTAATACAGGCCAAATTTCTGTCTCCTATCTGAGGACTGATGATATCCTGCTGTGACTAGAGGCAAAAAATGAGAGGGGAAAAAAAAAGAAAGAAAAAGTGACAAGAAGCCACAATAATTTTCCCTAAGCTGTGAAGGTTATTCTTTCACCTTCGCAAATAGGTTGCACTTTTGCTAGCCTACTGTTACTACTCTGTGGTCTGCATGTATCACACCAGGATTTTAAATATCCAGTACTGTCTTTTTGAAATGTTTTGAATTACATGAATATTTTTACTGAAAAGCATATTTACTACTGAGCTACTTCTGAAGCTCAGCATGAAAAGACTTCAAAAAGCATTTCTTCTGGAAAAAAACATTTCTTCTAAAAAAAAAAAAAAAAAGAAAATAGAAAAAAGAAGCTACAAGCATCTAAGCCCCAAATGCTTCTGTTCATTTTTATCATGTATTTCATTATTGTTTCTTTTTTTCTTTCTGTCAGTGTTGCCCTATAGTTTTGGGTTTTTTTCTGGTTATTCCTAGAAAAGACTCACCCTAATTTCCAGATGCAAAGGCACATCAGGAGTATTCCCAGTTAAGAGCTAGTGAAACATAGAATATAAAAATACAAACTCTCATCCTCTTTTAAAGCTCTTAATATTAGACTAAATGTAAGTTTAATAAAGAGAAATTCCAAATAGATAAATTACTGCTTGTCTTTCTCATTAAGGTGTGGTGAAAATTAATTCCCATGCAGAAAGTGCTTTAAGATCTTTGCATGAAAGTCATTGCTTTGGTTAAGAGCAAACCAGTATTATTAAGTGTTATTAAATAAATTGGAGGCAGAGAACATCATAAATATTTCCCTGTAGGTTAAATCTGAGAACTGGTCTCTGTTGCATTGTAGCTCAAGTTTAACCTTTAGAGCACCGACACCATATGCATCTCATTTACACTGCTGAGATAAGGCTCCCCTGGGCTTTCCAATGTCCCAGACATGGCCTAAACAACCAGCTGACAGCCAAAATACTGTAATTGACAGGGAACTTTGTAAGGTAATTTTGGACTACAAAAGGAAACAAGTCATCATTTCATGTTTAAATTAGCTTTGCTTTAAAAATGCACAATAGTGAACACACTACCATGTAGATCAAGTGTAAACCTCATAATTTTAAACCCCATAACTTTATACTATGACTCTCAAATCAGTGTTGACCCAAAGACAAATTATAATACATTAAAGATTTTGCTGAAAAGGAATTAATAGAGTACAGCACAGCTATGAGATTTCTTTCTGATTCTTGCTGTTGGTTTTCATGTTTTAAGAAGCCAACTAGGATTATTAAAGTGCCAGCCCTGGAGACCTTGTGTAATCACAAAATAAGCATATCACAAAGCAGCATCAGCGTATACTTGCTAAATCATCAGTAGTGCCCATATGCAGAGGTCTGACAGGATTGTATTGTTCATGAATTTCCTGTTTCAAAAATCAAGCTGTATCTGGACATAGGTAGTCACATCAACTTAAGTCACATTCTTCCAACGCCCTTATGTCCATCTAGATTTTCAGCTTTTAGGACTTAGGCTTATAAATACAAGGCAATGGTCATAAATCCTGCTTAGAAAGGTTTTAACTCAGAATGCATGCAGAAAACAGAACATAGTTGACAAGGGCCAAGACCCTTCAACTATTAGCTCTGACAAGTTTTGCTTTTGATTAAAGTGTCAAAAACAGAGAGAGAGAAATTTTTAGTTTACAAAAATGTTACTATTGACATAAAAAAATATAAAGCTTCAAAAATATGTAAAGTGGCCAATGGAATAAAATTCATTTTGTGTTGTTCTCATAAGGGTTATTTGGAACGGTACCTTGGCACAGACAAAACTGTGTATCCTCTTGTGAACACCTGTGAACTGTTGAATTTAATTGGGCAACAGCTGGTGCTGATTGTGGGTTTTCTTTCTGTATCTCATTACTGGTTTCCCCTTTGCTCTTTCCTGATTCAGTGCTGCTGGTGTGCAGCCGAAACAACCCCAGCAGAAATAAAGACAGTGAAAGAAAATGATTGAAATAGTTTATGTGTACATCTGTATGCTTTTGAGCTTTCTCAGACTTTTGCAGATGGATGGTGTATGTGGGTGGTGGTCTGAGGATATCAAACACCGCCTGACAGTCCTCACAATATCTTTCAATCTCCATCTAGGCATCAAGTTTTTTTTTCTGCAGAGGTTAGGAAAAGCTGTAATTTAAAACTATTTATGGTCTAAAAAGCTCAAGGGAAAAAAATACCCATAATAACCTTGTCATTTTGCAGTGGAATATATTGCTTTCTCTCACTTCAATAAAATTATCAAGAAGTAATCATGTATGTCCTACTGCATTATCTTGCTCAGCATTCTCAGGGCAAAGCTGCTGATCCTGAGAACTAAACTACCATCTTTTGCAATGTTTAGGGGAATTAGGAGTTCAGAGAGAAGACATTTTGAGTGCTGACCTTGACAAAAGCAGGGAAACTCAAGAGTGCAGAAAGTAGAAGAGTAAATGGCAGATGAAAAATTAGGGTTTTTTGGAAAGGAGTATTGAAAGACAGTGAAATAAAAGGTCATTTGCAGTGAAATTATCAGCCAGATGCCTACTTTAAAATAAGAACATAATTTTGAGAAATTCTGAAATTGATAACAGAAGAAAAATATCAAAATACCTTTGGAAGAGAAGTCATTAATGACTTGAGTGACACCAGAACTAGATTGAGACTGCACTCTTTTGAAAATAGAAATTCTCCTCTCTTTTTCTGATACATAAGCTCTTACACAGACAGAAAACAGGATTAAAACTAGCCCTTCAGCTAGTGCTGTTTAAAAAAACCCCTAGTCATCAAATCCAGTGGTCTGAAATAGCTGTTAAGTGAGCACTCATTTTAGTTTGAGCTAGTAAGTTTAAACATAGGTCGTTTAGGCTGATTTTAATAGCACAGATATTCAATTGATATTTATAAACTAGATTGCTTTCAATTTGTATGGCACTACAATATATTATGAACATAACACTATATCAATTTTTAATATCAGCATACAGTTTACATTCATCTACCACATTATAACCATATTAAACCATTAAATATTTTGTTTTTCTAATACTGTTTTGATTTCCAAGGTCTTTAATACTAACATCCTTTCTTTTTCCCTCTTCTATAAGTACAGAGAAAAAGAACAGAAGCCAACAAAGATCATAGTGCTGTGTACAGAAAGAGAATTAAGGTTTTAACAACATTAATACAACATCAAGATATTAGTATATTTTACTTATATATATATATATAAAGTTGAAAGCTTATCAATAACTTGGGTGATATGCCTAAATCTCTGCACACAAAGCTGACATAAGGTCTCCTTAAATGGAATGGGAAAGACATATATTTTGCCTTATTTTATCTTTCCAAAGGGATAGAAGCTTTGAATACATACATATGCTTAGAAATACTTACAATTATGAGAACACAGGGCATTTTTTAATATTTATAATCCTGAATTTTGAAGGGTTAGAGTTGTATGAATTTGTATTGTCATTGATAACTTTAGATTTACTTATTAATGTTATAAGCCTCAATAACAGAGGTAGTCTTAGCAGTGTGCTTTTACTATTTCTACAGCTGTAGCAACAGAAGGAATTTAGGTGTTCTGAGACAATTTTCAGCTAGTGTCCCTGCATCTAGGATGACATATTTAGTGTGGCATTGTGTTTTATGTCTTTGTTAATGCAGTATTAATATTGTTACTACCTCAGAAGAGAATTTCTACATACATAATACCTAGAAATGAAGAAAGAATATTTTTTTCTGGTCCATATTAAAATAAAAGAAATATTTGCCGTGTCAAAACACATTCTTATTTAAAGAAAGAAAAATATTCTTTATGTTGAATCAGATAAATATTAATGTTAAGTTTACTGTCAGTGCTCTGTTTCTGGTAACTCCAAAATTTGCAGACAATTTGAACTACATTACTAAAACTTATTTGGTCTACTGGGCTCCTAGGGAAACCACCTCAGCACGAGGTGGCAGCTAAGTTCTGTGTTTAGAGAAAAGAGCTCACTGATTCCCACCCTGCTTGTTTGGTAACATTTGCCAAAAGAATTGTGCATGGATCCATCCCATCAATGCCAGACACATCCATTTTTCCAAGTCAGATACAATGATAGAACACAAGAGTATCTCTGCTCTGCTAATGGCTTCTTCTCACAACACACTAGTTCACAAGTAGCCAAAGATTTCTGTTTCAGATGAAGACAAACAAAACAAGACATGAAATTATGTATCTTTTAAACACCAGATAAACAATTCTAGGACTGAGGTTTTTAAAAACATCTACATAAACTTCCTGAAATTCACCACAGTAAAAATAATACTTCTCTCCTAAGCTTGCTTGCAAATAAGAGATATTGCCCTAAGCAGCTTACAGCACTATCAAACAAAATCAGGTTGTGGCAAGACACCTCGTTTTCATCATATATTTACCTGCATCTTACAGTAGCAATTTATATCAGAACCAACACCATATTTCCAAAGGCTACAGATTTTTACATCAAAGGCTTGATTCTTGGCAGAGACAACTATCCATTTAGAGGAATCATGTTACAAATGCAGAAATACTAGTTAGTTTTGTTCAGAAAAAGTAGGTTAAAGATGGTAAAAGGTGCCAAGAGCTTGACAAACATATTACTCTTCCAAGGCAAATCACATCATTTTTGCCACTTAGATGGTCCTATGAGCCCTTGGGAAATTCATTGACTGATTTTAATGTGAGATTCAGGTACACAGGGAGTATTTGAGGTTGGAAGGGTCCTCTTGAGGTCACCCAGATCAGGCAGGGTCAGCCAGAGTCAGATATCCAGGATCACATCAGGATAGCTCTCCAACACCTCCAAGGATGGAGAACCCTCCACCTTCCTGGGTAACATGTGTTCAGCCGCTTTCACAGGGAAAGTGTTTGCTGATACTCAGAGGGAATCTCCTGGGTTTCAGTGTGTGTCCTTCACTCCTGGTCCTGGACCCATCCTCTTCTCACTCTCACTTTGTACACTCTCACTTGTGTACACTTTTTTAATGTATGTTTTCATGATGAGAGTTTCCTGAGCCTTCTCTTCTTCAGGATGAATGACCTTAACTCTCTCAGCCTTCCCCTAGGGGAGAGAAGTAGCATAGAAGCCAATAGCTATTAACTGTAATCATGATTCTGTATTCACATAAAACAAGGCCTAAGAGCTATATTCAACTCTATGTACTCAAGGGAACATACATATGTGTCTAAAATTAAATCTGGCCCATCTAGTTGTAGATATGTGTTTGTTCCAGAAAGTCTATGATGTGCAAAAAGAAAGAAAACTTATCTCCATGATGGAATAGATCAGTTTAAAAATTGTGTCATCACAATTTTTCTGTCTTCTTGCCTTGGGAATCTTTAGTCTTTGGGTCTAACCCGGGTGAATGGGGTTCACAGATGTCTGAAAGCTGAATCATCTCTTCCTGAACAGAAGGAAATGCCATGAGGAGAAGTGATGACTGAGCAAGCAAAGATACGGACCTGAGACATGGGTGTTTCTCATGCCTACATGCCAACAGGTAGAAAGTTACATGTAAAGGAGTTCAGGAACCTGTTGGGTTGGATGGGAGGATGCCCATATATTTGGAGATGTCAGCAGACACGTGCAGAGGCAGGGTACGTGGCCTTGCAGGGATGGCCTTTGAGGGCATGAATCTGTACAAACTAAGTGGTATCATGTCCAGACTCATCAACTCTGCTGCAGAATGGGTTTAATTACCATTAGTGCCATCCCACCCTGGTGGGGGTCTGCATTGCTTTTGGATGTAGTGCTAGTTTAATCATGTTTACTTGGGTGTGACTGACCAGGCTCCATTGTGAAATACATTCCAAGCAACTACAGATGCTTTGTAACTAAGCCCAGTGAATATTGAGTCAGGTGTGATCAGGGACTCAATTAATTTCTCCATCTGAGAGATGAAAGGTGAATCATATCCCTAAAACAGCAACCAAAGCTGTTTGGAATACTTAAAAAAAAAAAGCCTATGAACAGAATGGTAGCACTAACAGTGCTCAGGAACCCATCTCATGGTTTATCATGCCCACGCTCCTTTAGCAGCACAAATTTGTCAGTACGGTGAAAAATTAGGAAGTATGCAACAATGAAAGGTGCCATTGATCAGTCTCCATTGATAAACATATAAATTCTAGTTTCTTAGATATTTAATCTGACAATCAGTCTTCTGATTACCTGGATGATTAGGGAACTGATACTGGAACTGAAAGCAAGACAAAAATCACTATTGTACTATATATGATTTCCTATTTAGAGTCTTATAAAATTATCCATGCCAACTGTTAAAATAGCTCATCACTAAATTCACAGTAATAAACAGCAGGCATGTAATTCTCTTCCTACTCTGTGCAAGCAGCTGGGGACAAAAATCATGTTGTTTTCTCTTCTCTCCCTTTATAGATCTTCCTTTTTCTTTTGTCTTTTTCCTTTGTCCTTTTTTTCTGGATATTTTTAGCAGCAGATTTGGAAAATCAAAGTTGAAAAAGTGAGACTTAGACATTGTTCTGAAGGCAGTGAGATTTGTGGTCTTTCTTATTTCCTCTGATAATGAGATCCAAACCACTTGCCTTGATGCCAAGGAAGCCCCATCACCAACTCCCACAAGCTTCACCCTTGAGGTTGACAAGCTCATAGTTTCTGAAAGAACATGGTTGCTAAAGGATGTCAGCAAGGGAGAGGCCCTCTCAGGGAAATTCTGAATCGTGTTCATCACTGGTCTTGAAAAATAATCATGGGACCTTGAATTTGATCCAATATACTCATGATTTCATAATAAATTTATTAAATACATTAGTTCATTGATTTTGCACTTTCTTTCAGCTCTAATGTGAAAATTTGGTTATAGAAATGAAAGAGAAGAAGAAGAAACCTAGTGACTGCCACTGAGTATGTTTGACTCTCATTGGAACTTTAGAATTTAGTATCTGCCTTCTTTTCAATCCAGGCACCCCTTTCTCAAAGTTGTTAGTTAATTTGCTATTTTTATACCAACTAAGAGGAAAAAGCTAAGTATGAACAGGTTTTATTCTTTATATTTTTCCTGTTTCACATCTGAAGGAACTGACAGGCAAGTCTTTCCATAGGAACTGGATTTATGTAGTATCCTACACCAGCTGCTTGTCCTGCTCCTCTGCTGAAATTACAAGAAGCAGGTGTAAGCCAAACTCTCAGCAGCTGTGGCTTACAACTCAGTATATCAACTTACACTGAAGGTGCAGGTGGTTTAGACTTACACATCAGACTCCAGGAGGTGCCAGCTGAGGCACCGGACACAGATCCACTCTTGCTGCCAACTCACTGAATCAGACATAGGAAGGCACAATGAACTCACTGCATGTAAACTCAGGACTCTACATATTTAAAGTGTGAGAGTGGGTGAGTGTCAAAAAAAGCTTTTACCTCAGAGAAGACTGATGATTTCTACATAGATTGTCTTCTTTCACTATAATACAGGACATTTTGTGGACCAGCTACATACAACTCCCTAACCTCTAACAAATGTTAACGTTTTAATTACTTAAAATATTGCTAACATCCATCTTAAAATACTGATAACTTGAGTATTAAAAGCATTCTTATTTCACATGATCATCTAAAGTCCAGATTCTGAGTTCTCAGTTGCTTCTGCCAAACAGGTCAGGGTCTGACATTTATGCCTGTGCACTTCGGTGAGCATCTGTAGCTTCAACGTCCTGTTTCATTTTCTCTGCTCCAATAAATGTGCGTGATGTTTAGATGGTATTTTATAATACTGATTGATGGTCTTAGCTTTGTTTATGGCAACTCTCACAAGACCAGTCGCCAAAGTGACTCACTGTTCAACCTCTGCTACAATTTTCTGATGCCTGCCTGACTGACATGGAAATTAAAACCTGTTTTTCTAGAACTTTCTTGTAAAAGTAAATAAATTGTTCCTCTTGGGGAAATGTATTTCCAATTTATGCCTTCCTTATTTATTTTATCATTCTACTTATTATGCATTACTTTTTTCCTGTTGTTTGGGCCCACAACAGAGCTGCTGAGCTGCTTTTCCATGCGCTCACCTTCTATCTGAACTCGTAACACATCATCTCAAAATAGTGGATAAAAATATTTTTAAATTCCTTCTATCTTTCTTTTTGAAAATGTGTTGCTTTCACTGACAGCTTTAGGCTGCCCAACTGCAAGGTAGTAACAAGAAACAATGATAGAGATGGGAGAGACAGGAGTGTGCAGCACCATTGAATTGCCCTATTCCCTGCCTGGCAAGAAGCAGGAAGATCTCCAGAACAATGTTGAAGCAGGAAACCTGTGGTATACAATGGGTTTTGCTGACTTGCTTGCTGGTACCAGTTTCTTCATGATTTCTTTTATTTGGCCTTTTCCTGTTCCTTTCTGTGGTGCTGTCGGCATTGCTGTTTCTTGCCCGTTTGTCAGCTTTGATGTTTTTAAGTTGCGCAAAGCTGATGCATCAGCAATGCCAAAAACACAGTAATAATAAATTCCATCTGATTATAATTCAATAAGAGCTTGTACCAGCTTGACTGTCCTTTACCTTAAGGCTACCTGACAATACCATAAGGCCAAATTCAGAAATAACATGTAGAGGAGCTTTAGTTCAAAGGCTTTGGGGCTGGGCTGACTAATCTCCCTGGAATGTCAGGGCAGGCTCCTGCTCCACAGCCCAAGCTCAAGTAGAACAGGTAACCATATTCTTACTCCACGCTTTCAAAAATATTTCAGGGGTCTGAGAGGGGGAGGCAAATGAGCATGTGAGTGAGGAGACATAGTGTGGTACTAGGCTGAAAGGACACCAGAGCCTCGTGAAGGTACAACATTTTAACTTTACCAGCCTGATAAGATCTAACGTGAATGCGCTTAGTGCCATACTACTCTTCTTTTAAGAATTTTCTGCAGTGGAGCACCACCATTTAAGGCTGGCAGGCTCTAGTGAGAGTTTAAGCCAAAGAAAAGCCTAAGGAAGTTGCTCTGCTGAATACCCCAAACCCAGCAGTTCAGAATCTAGATGAATTCTGGAGCAGAACTGCAGATTATTTTGCCTTCCCATTAAAGCACTCCAGGGGTTCATTTATATGGATAACTTCTGCACTCACTCAATCATTTTTCCGTTTGGTTGTTATTGCTGTTGTTGTTTCACAAAAGAGATCATTTTCTTATAACCTCTCCTACTTCCAAAGGTCAGTCAAAAAATTGCTTACACATAACCCCTGAACTTGAATTTATAGTAGCTGTTCTCCAGTTACCCTGCTGTGGATTGACAGCCATGCTGCTTATGCCTAATACACCCCACAGAAACATCTAATGGACTCAGCAAATCATTTAAAGGAAGGACTCCCTGCCAATTTCATGCAGATCAATACAACAATATAGGAAGCATTGATGGAAAATGGACAGATTAGTATAATATTTTATGAGATTGAAAATGAGATTTAGTTTATAGAAAAGAAAAAGGCATTTGAATAGATTTTAGACCTCCACATTGTTGGATAGTGGCAGAAACCTGGCAAGAAGAATGTGACATCAGAGTCCTCAGGCAA
The DNA here is from genome assembly GCF_028018845.1 of Melospiza georgiana. Classification (NCBI taxonomy): domain Eukaryota; kingdom Metazoa; phylum Chordata; class Aves; order Passeriformes; family Passerellidae; genus Melospiza; species Melospiza georgiana. The sequence continues at coordinate 58,640,479 of NC_080465.1, read as the reverse complement.
ATCTTTTATGCAATACACCTGCCTCCAGCCCAAGTGTTTATACAGGAATGGTAGGTACATTGGCAAGAGAAACTGAAGTTGTGATGCTAGATACTTCATCCAGAGGTTGAGGAAAAGCCAGGACAGGGGACTGAGTGGGATTAAGAGGGCACCCAGTGAAGTTAAATGATTCAACCAAGAATACACATAAGAGGAGAAGGCATGCAAAAGGATGAAATACATACATGTTATTAGCCACACAACTGTGGAGTTCATAGCGGCCTGTCAATTCCCTCCTCCCTGTGCCAAACCACAGAGGAGTGGGCCCTTTTCCAGCATAGAAAGCCCCAGAAATAGCATCAGGTAAGAGTAGAACAAAATGGATGGGTTTGAATTAGATGACCTCCAGAGGTCCCTTCCAACCCTAATTATTCTGTGATGATGTGAAAATAAAGTGGAATAATTACAGTAAATGCACTGAACCATCAAAATAGTTGCTGAATCCTACTGCCTTCCTCAAAACCTTTCAAAAACTGTTGCTCTTGGAATATAAGCTCAGGTACACTATGGTTATCCAAAACCATAAAGAGACAGCGTCAGCATCATCTATCAACCCTCCCCAAATCACATGATGTTGCAAATGTAGGACAGGTTGGAGTGACTGAAGTTGTGTAGCAGAAAAAACTGCCGCACAGAAAAACAGCTAGTAAAATCTTCCCCACCAATCCCAATGGAGGGGCTGCAGAGAAGTCAGCTATTAAATTGAGCTTTGCAATCAAAGTACACATGAGAACTGTTTGGAAGGAAATTTAATTTTTTAAGTTGCTGTCTTGTAGCAATAATCAAAATGACAGCACTGCTGAGAGTTACTTATTTCCTGCAGACTGTCTAATTTGTGATTGTGGTAGCAATACATTTCTAGAACTGCAGTGAAGCTAGGAGTAATTTTGTCAAAGCAGAGAAGTAGGGATTTCCAGTCCCTTTTTTCTGTTTCAAAACATGCATCTTCATTCCAAAACCAAAATTGGTCCCCTCTGCCCTATGCAATTACATTTCTTCAACTCAAGATGTGTGTTAGTGCTTTTTCTCCCTCTGACTAATGGCATTCACATTTAAATGGTCACAACCAGCCTTTGAAGTCATTAACACCCCATTAGGATGAATGGGGTAACTTCCTATCTTTTGTTTCAGTCTCCTGACTGTGGAACCAACAAAACCGCAGCATATTGATTTGCAGAATAAAGGCTGCCTTAGCAGTCATTGAAGGAAAAAATATGGAGATTTAAATACAAGACTGTGCTTCATTATTTGATTTTATTAATAACTCTGGGTAATCAACTACCCTTAAATTTCAATACCTGTAGAGACATTGTCACCTTAGTAATGGGATAATGACATTTAAACCAATAATGAGTCTAACACAGTTTGCACTATGATGCAAATAATTGTGATCACGAAGTTTCCATTTAACATTCTCTTAGAGAAAATAAATAAGTATGTGAAGCATCTAACTTCAATATCTGCTGACTCAGGTATTTATTCTTATCTATAAAACAATAATGTAGTCCCTGTTGTATTTGTCTTTTCAGAATGCAGCACTGATACAGAAAATCTAGTTAGAATTAAGTATGTGGGTGGGTGGCGAGTGTTCGTCACAATGAGTAATTGTAAATAAAACCATATTGTGTCTACAGCAATTGTCCTAGCTCAGCTATATTAGTCTTACTCAGCAGAAATGTAATTTACATGGGCTTTTGGAACAGTCTTTTTACACTAGGCTAATTCTGGATTTTCTGCAGTAACAAGGAAGCTAAAGTACATACCAGACAAAAAAGTCAAGACTCTTTGACCTGGTAAACTGTGGAAGCTCTCCATGATGACATTTAAACCAGAGTGCACTAAAAAGCAAATAAGGAACAAAATGGAAATAGTACACCACTCAAATTCTGGCTTTGAGCCATGTGTGGCTCACTAATTTCCTCATAGGAAAAAATGCTTCATCATTACTATAGAAGGAGAAAAATAATACTCATTAATTTCTACAACACTCCCTTTTTTGCCTCTAGAAAGTAAGAGGCAGACATCCTACATCCCCCTGAGAAGCCACCAGATGGTTTATAACAGATCATAGAGATCAATGATTTTTTCAGTGCACTGCTCCAGAATTCAATCAGGTAGTGAATAGGGAATGTTGATATAGGAAAAAACTGTTCAGATTGAGTTATGGCAACAGATTAACAAGGCATTTAATTAATCTGTTAAACATTACTGAGGGACAGTTAGACATTGTTATTGCTAGTCTAGAGAGACACGAGGAGCAGGAGACAGGAAGGATTTGCCCAGGGCACCCAACAAGTCAGTGGTGAAATTGTATTCAGGACTTGGAAGCTCCTATAGCCCTGCTGCCAAGACCAAACAGCCTAAGGAACAGCGCTCTGCACTGTTTTGCATTTATAAGGTTGCTTGCTCCTTGCTCCAGATACCTTGTTTTAAGGTTTTCTCTCTGCCACAGTAGGGAAAAGAAAAAAAATAGCTTTCTTACTGAGCATTTAAAAATTAAGTGGACAAGCTGGTTGAAAGAAATCTTAATTTTACTTTCAATGAGAAGAACCTGACCTATTACACAGTGCCAAAAGTGCTAACCTGATCTTCAGGGGTGATCAAGTAACCTTGCTAAGGCAAAATATCTGACCTTCAGACTGGTTGTTCATCGACTTGGGAATTGGAAATTGGAATATTTTTACTAAACCAGGAGGATTCCTCTCCTTGAGTACCTTCACAATATTTTTTTCCAAAACAGTAAATAAATCTTCATTACTGACTATTACTTTAAAACAATCATCATGAAAATCATTCTGGTAATTTTCTGACACTTGGTTATAGAGAGCAATCTGGTTAAATTTAACTAGTTTCAGGTTTGCTGTTCTGGGACTTAATGTGTTCTAGGTGGAATTAGTTTTGTGCGAATCAGTTTTTTTTTTTTTACTTATTTGTGTTTGTTGGGTTTTTTTCATTGTTATCAAACCCACATCCCTCCAGAAGTATTTTTCAGAAGTGCAAGATTTAGACATCATTACTTACCCTTCACATTGGATTTAAATAAAGACAATATTAATTCAAAATTCACTCCTATTTCCCAACTGTTTTAAAACTTCTTTTCCCCCCATGAAACAGGAAGACAATCAATATTTCACAGCAAGTCTATATAAAACACCAAAAAGCTACAAGCTATGAGAAGTATGGCTACATTTCAGCTAAAAGTTTTGACATTATTTGAATAAAGAAATCTGGAGCATTTCGTCTTGATTATAAAACCCTGAGGAATGCCCTGGGTGTTTCTCCACATGCTAGGAGAGATGATGGTAGAAAACTGGCAGAAGTTATCTCTTCCCACCCAGTTTAACTGATTCAGACAGGGCAATTTTGTTGGAAGAATCTGCTGGCAATCAATATGTCTCAGCTTGCTCTTATGTGCCTTGCTGAGAAGAGAGAGAGCTGTTGGAAAAGAATCAAGACATGAAACTTTTTCTACTCTAGTTTAAAGCTTATGAAAGCAAATTATCTCCAAGGCACTAATCCTTTCACCTTGGTAAACAGGCAACAAATCTAAATAGAAAAAATGCCAGAATGGATCCTCCCTACTCCTTCTCCTTCTTCAGCAGCACTGAATCTTACAGGCTGCAAAATAGTGTCTGCCTTGCCAGTTCACTGCAGCCATCCATAAGGCTCAAATTTTCAAATAAATAAATAAATAAGACAAAAAAAACCTACTTTCAAGACAACAAAGGAAAAGGAAGAATATGCATTATCAGACACCATACCAGCACTTTGCCCTACATGAAGAAGTTTTACAAATATTAATCTTTTCTGGCAGCATCTTTGTTACAGCTAGTGACAGGCATCCATTCTCCAGATGTGCCTGTCTTTCTTGGCACTAATTCTGCAAGTAAGTAGAAGAGCATGGCTTTGAATAACAAACAACTTGAGATGTTACTTGTTCCTAAGTAATTATTTAGCAGCATTTCCTCATTGGCCAAATATTTTTGTACATGATATAAACAAACCTGAACCCTGGAGGCAATAAACACAATCAGAATTTTTACGTGAGGTATTTGTTTATTTACTTAATAGTATTAATGGATTATCAGTAATTTAATCTAGCAGTTCAGATGACACTATATCCCTCTGGAAACATAGCATCAGGTCAAAGTAGAAAACTTTCTCTTTGTTCCCTTAAGGAATAAACAGTGTCCTAAAAATAGCATTTTGTGTATAGCCTCTTAAGGTTATAGTGAAACAAAAGAGTAGTGAAATTTACAAAAGCTCTAGTCAGATATATTATACTTGGATTTTAATCAATAACACTGCATGTTCTTTTCTGAAGCTGTAGGTTAGCAAACCATTCCTGTCTGTCTTAGAAACAGTTTTCTAAGACTGCCAGGCCACTCTGCCCTTTTCTACATCCATTGATTTCTTAGGAAAGATGGCTAGATATAAGTTATTTGCTGGCTAAATGATACACACCATGACCCGATGCTCTGGCTTAAATCACCATGGACTGATGACAAGCAATTGAATAACAGAATCATAGGATGGTTTAGGTTGAAAAATCAGCTAATTCCTGCTCCCTGTTATGGATAGGGACGCCCTCTACTAGAGCGAGTTGCCCCAAGCTCTATGCAATACCACTTCCAGGGGTGGGGCATCCAGTTCTCTAGGCAGCTTGTGCTAGTGCCTCACCACCCTGACAGCTGAAGATCAGTCCCAAAAGTTCAGCACCACAAGAATAGGAAATGGAGATTACTGGATACTTTATATGATAGCTGATCTCATATTTTTCTTGTTCATATTGGTTTGTGGTAGAACATTGATTGTCACAGTTCGAGAAAAATTTCTCCATTTTTTGGCATTTTCCTTAAAAAAATGCACATCTCTGAGGGAGAGAGAGGTGTTCCAGACCTGCTAAACTATATCTATCTGATTCATACGAAGACAGGAAGATAATTATATTGATGCATCAGGCCAAATTCAGCAAAATCCACCTAATGGTAAAAGGCACTGCTCTGCACCAGACACATTCCAGTGAATAGATTTCCTTCTAATGCTCTGCCAACAGGGAGTCTGAAGGGGAGCAGTAGGAGCAAGCCTCTGTTTTCGGTCATGAGGCTGTGGGGAAGAGAATTTTAGATGCCCTTTCATGCTTCCCTTGCACCAGTCAATCCAATATAAGGATTTCATTATCCCACTGCAATGAGACTGTGGCATATAATATAAATAAAGAAAAAATAAATGGAGCAATTGCTAACATAAGCATAGCGTTATTTGCCAGGCAAATGTCTTCAGTCGCTGTGTATCTCATCTAGGCTGCAGTCAGATCTGCCTGCCTCATATTGCTCTCTCAGTGGCACTTCCACTAGTTTACTCTGGAGTTTCAGTCAAAAAGAAAAGCCTGTTGAAAAATGTGTGGTAATTTTCCTCTTCAGACATTTAATGAGTTAAAATTAGCGGGTGCAGAAAGTCGGTAGAAAGTTCTGTCTCATCTGAACTGCATAACCTGGGGTAAAGCCTGAGATCAGGAATGAGATCCTCCATTCATTTGCATTGCATATTTGAGTAGCTGGCACAGGTCAGCACACAGCAGGGACACCTTCTATCAGAAGAACTGCCATGTGATTGCAGGAGACACTCACCAGTACTCTCTCCAGAAACAGCATTTCAGGAGCCTCAGTGAACAAGACCTACAGCACAATCTCAGCCTCCCTAGCCAGCTTGGAATTTCTTCTTCCATAAGCCTTAATGCAGCACAGTCATGCAAACCTTATTGCTCCTCCACCTACATTTAAAAAAGGAGCTAGGCAAAGACTATTCTGTGGGCAAAATGATAAAACAAGCCACTGGTAGTTTTTTACAACTAGTCACTCTATTTCAATGTGTACTCAAAAATATTTTCCTTGCTGTGGAAGGGCATGAAACCACAACAAAGGTGCTCAGTATTTGCTTGTAAAGTATGTGTACACACAAAGAGCTTGAGAATCCCTCCATGTTGTCTGAAATCCTGGAATTGTGCTTAATGCAATCTGCGTGCTGAAATACCAAAGCATGCTTGGACTAGCTGAGAGAAGCAATTAGGATTTTCCTCACTTCATTGCTTCATCAAGCCCTTTAAAGGAATTGAGGGCTTTTTCTTTTTTTGTTGTTTTTTTTTTTTTCCCTGCAGAATGAAAGTGTGCAACGCTCTCATTTAAAAAAATGTTGACTAATTCCAAAAGCCATTTACAAATGTCATCCAATCTCCTGGTTTTGATGCGGGGGAGGGGGAGGGAGGCAAAGAATCAGCTTTGGAACATGCAGAAAATTTGTCTGCAACTCTTTGATAGGATAATATTCTATTACATTGCTACTATGATAATACCATTATGACAGTAAGCATGAGTGATGCCACTCATGATCTTACTTCAGGGTATGGCACTAACACATAATTCTTTCAAGTGTAATAGTGACTACTTGTAATGGCAAACCAAAAAGTTCTATTTTTCTTATTGTGTTTGGAGGAAGAAAAAGGAGAAAAACGTTTTTCAAAGAACTGCATGAAAGTGAATATTTCTTTTATGCCGATGATTTAATTATTTAGACACAGCTGCATTTATTCAAATTTTCATCTGTCATATCACAATAACCTTGGAACTTTCATACAAAACAAAGAAATGTGGTCCATCTACCCCAGTATTCTGTCTTCAGTGGCCAGCATCAGAAGCTTCTGAGGTAGGCAGCTGTTAGAATATCTCTGCCCATGACACAATATCTACTTCACCCTCTCCCACCAATTAAGGCTGTATTCTACCTTATTACCCAAAGACGAACATTGAAACATAAGATTTTCTGTTAATATACAAGTTCCCAGGTTTTGAATTGTGGTTTATATCCATATCAATTGTAGTTGTTTAATCCCAAATTGTCTCTGCTTTCTAGGTGCCAACAATAGCTCTTTTTAAGGAGAGCTAATTGCAAGATAGGGGAAGTATTTCTTTTTCTGTGTTGAATTTGCCATCTTTGGGTGACATTGAGTGGTGGCTCAGTTTGTAATTTTTTCTGGCCCTTTCAGATTTGGTTATTTCCCCAACAATTTTGTCCAAATATTTCAGAGTCTGAACCAAATGACAGGTTTAGCAGCATGGTTAATGCTCAGGGGCCTAGTGAGCTGCAAGAAAGAAAAACAGGAGTAACTTGTTACTTACTGCATCAGAAGTAGTTGAATGACATTACAACTAAGGTGACACTAAATAGTGAAGGATGAAACATGCAAAACAAGGAAGGAAAGAAAGGAAGGAAGGAGGAAAACCAAGATGTTTAGGAAGCATATTGACAGCAAAGGGAAGGTGATTCTGTTTAGGCATGGATTCTTTCCTGCTTCACTTGTGCTGACAGAGGAGGTAGGAATGAGAGGAAATGGAAGTGTTGTCTGTCAGAGACAGCTCAGTTGAGTCAGCATGCAGGGCGCCATCTATAACTGGAAAGAAAAAATCCGAAGAGACAAAGCCAGATGGTTTGACCCTAGGACCATGTGTTCTTCTAGCAGAGACTGACCCTTACATATTGTACCTTTTCAGCACTCAGTTTTGCCCATTTCACAGCAATCCCAGATTAAATTCTGCACATCAGTGTTCCCATTTCAAGACTTTCTATGGTAATTGAAAAGATGGATGACACAGGCTGGTCTAAATATAGTAATACAAATTATTTCTTTCCTCCCCACAAAAATTATAGAATATTAAGGGGTTGGAATGCACTTCAAATATCTAGTCTCAACCCCCCTGCCATGTGCAGGGATACCTCCACTAGACCAGGTTTCTCAAGGCTTTATCCAACCTGGTCTTGAACACTGCCAGGGATGGGGCATCCCCAACCTCTCTGGGCAGCCTGTTCCTGTCTCACTACCCTCAAGGTAAAAAATTTCTTCCTAATATCAAGTATATTTTCCCCCTCTTTCAATTTGTACCCATTATTCCTTGTTCCATTGCTACAGTTCCCAGTGAAGGATCCCCTTCCCTGTTTCCTCCTTTTCCTCTCCTTACTCCCTGGTTTCTCTCTCCCAGTTTCTCTGTAGCCCTCCTTTCAGACATTGGAAGACACTATGAAGAGGGAAGATACTATGAGGTCTCCACACTACCTTCTCTTATAAAAACTCTTTCAAATATTAGAAACGTGATTTATCTAAAAAGAAATATAATGGTTAGCCTAAAAGATATGTTAGTTTTCTAATTTGCATTGAAAGCAGCATATATTGAACATATTCAATATATTCAATATATTACTCTTCTGCCAGTAGTCCCTATAATTTGAGCTATTGTTCAACAATTTTTTTAAATTACTGGGAAGACAGTAGAGAATCGTCCATTTCCTTATGTTTTCCACCAGCCATGCCCAAGTCAGAAGCCAAGTCACTTAAAACTAGAAAACATGTTGTAACTGGTTGAAACTTTTTGGAAATGCAACATTAATTATCAGGTAAGAGATTGCAGTAAAGAGCCTGTGCCAAAAGGAACCTTCCATTCAAGTGCAACTGATGATGTGATGAAGGATAGCTGACAAATCACCTCTAGAGAACAATTTCTCTTTTGCTGAAGCTGGTTAGGGCATAGGTAAGCATTTGGAGAATCTGCTCCATGCTCAGTCCAGTTTTCTTTATGTAGCCACAAAACTAAGTTCACACTGTCGTTTTGAAGCCCAAAACCTGCAGATCAGGCCCTTAGGGTAGGGAGCACTGGTCCCTTTTGGACTCTGGTACATCACTTCTGGGAGTACCAGGAATGGTTTGGTGCTAAATTGCCCCACACAGATAGGTGCTACTGCCTTTTGCAGGAAAGAAAACACAAAGCACTCAGGAAGATAGACTATTAGAGAGCATTTTTCCATGAAGTCCCCAAAACAAAACAATGTGCCCAAACCTGACTTAAGCAGAAAGCTCAAATCACAACAAAACTGTATCAAACTGTGTCCTAGCCAAGATCCAGAGGGAGTTTCCCACACGCTCTAATGAAAGACAGCTCAAGTTCTGAATATATTGTGACAGGAAAGGCAGAGCTCCCAGCATACTGAGACCACTTAGTGCAAACTCCCCGTGCCAGGGTTTTGCAGCTGTTGGTGCAGACCCCTTGCCCAGCAGCTGTACTCCCCAGCTGTGGGTGCAGGTCAGCCTGCCCTGCTCCACCAGGCCGCACAGGCCTCTGCTCAGTGTAAAAGCTGGTGTACAGATGCCACTTTCCTGTGAGGGCAGGTGTCCCTCACAGGCAATTTCTGCCGCTGTGAGGGAGGGATGTGTCCCTTCTGGGCACACATCATCCTGTGGCAGCATCCCTTCTGTTCAGCACAGAGGAGACTCCTCACTGGCCTCTCTGTCAGCGAGCCTACCCAGGCTCATCTTCTTACTAGGAAGGGGACAGGCATAATAGGAGAAACACTTCTGATGATGACATATTTCACATTCTACATGAACAGGTTTTGGGTTTTTTTAAATAAGTGGCTATTACTCATATTTCCATAATCATGTTATCAATAAGGCAACTAGCTGAGCAGACTTATTCACAATATTGAGATTTTTGATACTATGGATAGAGGTGAGGGGAGATTTTCAAATACACATGTGGATTCATTACCCCTTGATGCTACATGGATATAAGTAGGAGAAAATCTTATTGACTGTCTGTATTTTTTAGCTGCTAAGTACTTTTAAATTCTGTTTCTTAAAGACCAAGACTAAAATCCCAGATCTATTTCAATCTCTGACAGATTCCCATTGATTTCCACAGTCCCATTATATAATCTTAAATCTATATTCAAGCATCTAAATGGACTATTTTAATAAGTTTTTAAATCCATAATAGCTCTCATATTTAGATGAATATGGATCCTAATGTAAATTTTGAAATTTAACAGTAGACTTATATTTAAACAAATCTTGCCTGTAGCAATACTTGTGACAATTTTATTTATTTTAGTCATTTTAAAAATGCAGAATACCCTAATAAAAACCATCTTTTGACATTTAAAATAGGGTAGAAATGGTATGTGTTTTACTCCTGGACATGCATTTTTCTTTTTTTTTTTTTTTTTCACGGTAACATATGATGCAGATTAGAATGTTCTACAGAGAGATTGTATGTGCAGAATCCTATAGAGGTTCATTTTAGGGAATGAACCTTTGAAATTTGGTCTGGGTTAATGTAGGGTGTAAAGGTAAGAAAAATAATAGAACAAGTAACGTCAGTGGAACAGAGTGAGTGTTGCAAGAAAGATTTGGAAACATTTTTGCAATATTGTACATAAATCTGGGGCAGCACAGGGTGAACTGGTTTTGTAACTATCATTTGTGTACTAAGACAGAATTTAATTTAAAAATAATTAAAATATTAAAAAGGAGGAAAAAAGAACAATGGAACACTTGAAACAGCCAAGCTACTCTAGTAAATAACTAGAGTAAATGACTATGAGGTTTTAATAATTGATTTTAAAATTTATAAAATTAAAAAATTTTAAAATTGCCCTTGGTCAGACATCTCTGTTTCTGTTTCTCTCCAGATCCATTTTTACAACTAATATACTTCCTGAACTATAGAGTTCATAACAAGACCAGTCTCAGATCCTAAACTATGATCAGGTTCTACTACAAAGAAAAGTATAGAAGCCCCTAGAATTACTGCATTTTCCTTTGTTTGCCTACAGTCCTCTACAAAATAAAACCCAAATACCCACACTGAAGATAAATTCATTACTGCTACTTTCCTCCTGCAGAGAATTAATAGGTTTTGGAAGTTAAATTATTTTATTAATTTGATTAAGTCAAAGGAAAATCCAAAGTTTCCATGAATAATTCAGATTAACACCATATCTTCAAAGGTCAGATGTAAAACATTATTATACATCAAACCTTCCTCACAGTCTAACATACATTTAATTTTCAATAATGTTGATTTATTGTTTTATAAAGCAAAATAATAAATATAATAAATTAGTTTTATATTTTCTGATCTCAGTCACTATAAAATAACTGCTGTAGTTTTACATTTTCAGTGTGAAATATTAAATACATAAATCAAAACAAGATTATTTTTCATCTGGAGCTAGCTTGAAACTGCTTTCTGAAACTGACAAATTCATCTTAGATAAATGAATGCTTTAGGAAAAAGATCTTTACTGAGTCCATAGCAGCTCTAAAAGAAACAAGAATTCTGTGTTCTATTATCCTACTTTAGTTGGCTTCCCTGTGACAGGTGCTGAATCTTGCAAATGCAGTGGCTCGAAGGAGCTCCAAGTTTCTCAGAAGTTCCAAGTTTCTCCTGTTCTCCTTGCCAGTATTCTCACTGCCTCTGCCTGCCCAAAGATCATTCTCTTCATGGTGCACAGCAGCATTGCTGCCAGGCTGATATCCTTCTTAGCTGAAAATTCTGTTAGGAGATGCTTGTATAAATATATATATGTCAGTATGCAACCCTTCCTAAAAATAATTGTTCACCAAGAGGGACATTAGAAAAGAAAGAACTATTCTGATATGTAAAAGCAGATTCAGCTGGTTTTGCACTGGTTTTGCCTCAACAGAAGCTTCATTGAGAGCTCAAAATACTGTTTTGCATTCTTGATTAAAAAGAGTAAATCTAATTCTAAAGAATCATCATAATATTTAAATACCATTCAGCTCTTAGTGCACTTAAACATTCAACCACAAGAACCTTTTAAAAGGGGTGATGATGCTAGAATACTAAAGAATTTCAGAGTGCATGAGTGAATAGGAAGGAGAGAAAACCGAGGTCTACCTGAGGCTAGACAGACTGATCCAGAAAACAGGACCATGCCTGACATGCTCACCCCAGGGCCATGTCTGGGATAGATTATATTTTGGCAGGTTTTTGTGTGTGGAATTCTCCTTGTGTTCTACACTTTTTTTTTTCCTTCTTCTTCTTATTTGCAATTTTAAGACAGTTTTAGGTTTAACAACAATACACTGAAAGTACACCTCAGCAACATAGTATGGAAGAAGCCAATCAAACAGCACCTTTTGTATATATTTGCTTACCTTTCCTTCTGAAGAGATAGCGCTGGATCTTCCTTGGTCAATATGTTTGAGAAGTACTTGCACGAACACAAAGAATAAAAGCTGGTCAAAGAACATGCCTAGCATGGGCCAATCAAGATCTTTTATCTTGGACTGGTTTTTTGTTAGTTTTCTTTTGGTGTGTTTTTGCATTCTTTATTTCAGCCTAATCTCTTTAATTTAAGAATCAAGGAAAAAATCTCAAGCTCATCTAAGCTATTGTGGAGATGTATATCACATCCACGTGATAGGTTCCTGAGGGGTCGTTCCACAGCGGAATGTTTCCATAAACTGGTTGGTAGCTCACTGAGTTACACAGACAGGAAGACTTTCAAGCACCTTTTCCAATTTTCATTTACTGTTAGGGAGATAACATTAAAAAAGCATTTATGAACCAAGAAGAAAACAAAATTTTGCTATTGAGTTTGCTACTTGAGGAAGACCTACTATTGGAATTAACACAAATATTTCTTCAGTAACATTACTTTTGTTATTGCAGTTTACTTCCTTAGCCTTTATTTTGTAGGTGTCTTTCAATAACTCTACTGCTAGGTGCATTTAAATTCTCAGCTTATCATTTCTCTTCACAATTGAAAATAGATCTTACAGGAAATTAACTTATATTTGCATTGTTTTAGTATTGAGAGAGCAGGTTATTCTTTCCCATTTTGAGTCATTGGGAGAGCGAGGCAACTGGATATCACAAATTAATTAAACTCAGACAGCCAGAAACTTCATTTATGGTACCTGTAATTCTCTGAATTGATGCAGAGCCAAATCTCAAGATCTTAATGTGACTCTCATTAAGACAAAAATCCACTCAGGTAACTAAGGAATTTTATTTGCTCAAGTACTAGGGAAGGATTTCAATTTGGCTTGTTGTAGTTTCAGCCTTTCAGACAAACCCTTGCAGACTAAAAATGCAATGAATCTTGATACCATCCAGTTATTTGCAGACTAGTTTTATCTGACAAGAGAGATGGCATGAAATCTAGACTAAAACAAAAGAGCAATGCACAATATACACTGGCTGAGAAGTTTCTTTGCATAACTAAGCTATTTTAAATTTTGAATCTTCTGGAGTCAAAGTGTCCAGTAGAACATGAGTAGCTTGCCCACAGAAAATATTAAATGAACAGCTATAGAAAACTATGACCAAATAGAGGGAGAAAAAAGTATCGGCTATTAGCTTTGGCAAATCCATCAGAAGATAATATGAAAAGACATAGTCATTAACTTCAATTATTCAGTCTTGGAATCCTGCTGGATGCTTCAAGGCAGTCAGTGATACCACAACAGCTGGAAAAAGGCAAGCATTCACTGCCATGTGAGGCAGAGATGGAGCATGTAAATGATCCAAGAATCAATTTTTTCTGTGTCTTGCAGTTCTCTGTATGCCATAAAATATGTCCTCCTGCCACTCATTTCCCAGTACCACAGATCAAGAGGAAATCTGATATTTCCATTCAATTTTCTTTTACAAAAAGAGAAAGTATACCTCTACTAATCAGTAGTTCCCTCATAGAAGCAGAAAACATAAAAGAATTTAGAGGATCAATAAATCTATTGACAAAATATCATAGATTTCTAACACATCCAGAATCCTGTACGAAGTTGTATGGTTGTTTACTTTTAAATTCCCTTTGAAATTCTAGTTCAAACCATGCTTCATAAAATTTATCAAATCAGCAATTGTGAGAGATGACTTTGATGACTTTAAAAGTGCATTGAACATAGTAATTTACATGTATAGTTAAGCAACAGTATTTGTTTTGTTCAACTTTAACCAATTGCAATTTAATATTGTATGACTGCGGCACACTGTGTGATTAGAAAAGTATGTATATATTATGCATGTACAGACTCATATTAAGCAACCACAAGGAAAAATCTATTGCAACATGCTGGCTCCTCCAAAATTTTAAGCTTGAAGTAGTTCTCTTCTTTTCTTCATTTTTCTTCCTTTTTCTTCCTTTATCTTCCTTTTTCCTTCCTTCTCCTTCCTTCTGCCTCTCTCTCTCCATCTGCCTCTCCTTCCCCTTCCCCTTCCACTTCTCCTTCCTTTCCTCCTTCTCATTCTCCTTCCTTCCTTCCTTCCTTCCTTCCTTCCTTCCTTCCTTCCTTCCTTCCTTCCTTCCTTCCTTCCTTCCTTCCTTCCTTCCTTCCTTCCGACACTTCCTTCCGACACTTCCTTCCGACACTTCCTTCCGACACTTCCTTCCGACACTTCCTTCCGACACTTCCTTCCTTCCGACACTTCCTTCCTTCCTTCCGACACTTCCTTCCTTCCTTCCTTCCGACACTTCCTTCCAACACTTCCTTCCGACACTTCCTTCCGACACTTCCTTCCTTCCGACACTTCCTTCCTTCTGACACTTCCTTCCTTCCTTCCGACACTTCCTTCCGACACTTCCTTCCTTCCTTCCTTCCTTCCGACACTTCCTTCCTTCCTTCCTTCCTTCCTTCCTTCCTTCCTTCCTTCCTTCCTTCCTTCCTTCCTTCCTTCCTTCCTTCCTTCCTTCCTTCCTTCCTTCCTTCCTTCCTTCCTTCCTTCCTTCCGACACTTCCTTCCGACACTTCCTTCCGACACTTCCTTCCTTCCTTCCGACACTTCCTTCCTTCCTTCCTTCCTTCCTTCCTTCCTTCCTTCCTTCCTTCCTTCCTTCCTTCCTTCCTTCCTTCCTTCCTTCCTTCCTTCCTTCCTTCCTTCCTTCCTTCCTTCCTTCCTTCCGACACTTCCTTCCGACACTTCCTTCCTTCCGACACTTCCTTCCTTCCTTCCTTCCTTCCTTCCTTCCTTCCTTCCTTCCTTCCTTCCTTCCTTCCTTCCTTCCTTCCTTCCTTCCTTCCTTCCTTCCTTCCTTCCTTCCTTCCTTCCGACACTTCCTTCCTTCCGACACTTCCTTCCTTCCTTCCGACACTTCCTTCCTTCCTTCCTTCCTTCCTTCCTTCCTTCCTTCCTTCCTTCCTTCCTTCCTTCCTTCCTTCCTTCCTTCCTTCCTTCCTTCCTTCCTTCCTTCCTTCCTTCCTTCCTTCCTTCCTTCCGACACTTCCTTCCGACACTTCCTTCCGACACTTCCTTCCGACACTTCCTTCCTTCCTTCCGACACTTCCTTCCTTCCTTCCTACCGACACTTCCTTCCTTCCGACACTTCCTTCCTTCCTTCCTTCCGACACTTCCTTCCTTCCTTCCTTCCTTCCGACACTTCCTTCCGACACTTCCTTCCGACACTTCCTTCCTTCCTTCCTTCCTTCCTTCCTTCCTTCCTTCCTTCCTTCCTTCCTTCCTTCCTTCCTTCCTTCCTTCCTTCCTTCCTTCCTTCCTTCCTTCCTTCCTTCCTTCCTTCCTTCCTTCCTTCCTTCCTTCCTTCCTTCCTTCCTTCCTTCCTTCCGACACTTCCTTCCTTCCGACACTTCCTTCCTTCCGACACTTCCTTCCTTCCTTCCTTCCTTCCTTCCTTCCTTCCTTCCGACACTTCCTTCCGACACTTCCTTCCGACACTTCCTTCCGACACTTCCTTCCTTCCGACACTTCCTTCCTTCGACACTTCCTTCCTTCCTTCCTTCCTTCCTTCCTTCCGACACTTCCTTCGACACTTCCTTCCTTCCTCCTTCCTTCCTTCCTTCCTTCCTTCCTTCCTTCCTTCCTTCCTTCCTTCCTTCCTTCCTTCCTTCCTTCCTTCCTTCCTTCCTTCCTTCCTTCCTTCCTTCCTTCCTTCCTTCCTTCCTTCCTTCCTTCCTTCCGACACTTCCTTCCTTCCTTCCGACACTTCCTTCCGACACTTCCTTCCTTCCTTCCTTCCTTCCTTCCTTCCTTCCTTCCGACACTTCCTTCCTTCCTTCCGACACTTCCTTCCTTCCTTCCTTCCGACACTTCCTTCCGACACTTCCTTCCTTCCTTCCGACACTTCCTTCCTTCCTTCCTTCCGACACTTCCTTCCGAAACTTCCTTCCGACACTTCCTTCCGACACTTCCTTCCGAAACTTCCTTCCGACACTTCCTTCCTTCCTTCCGACACTTCCTTCCGACACTTCCTTCCGACACTTCCTTCCTTCCTTCCTTCCTTCCTTCCTTCCTTCCTTCCTTCCTTCCTTCCTTCCTTCCTTCCTTCCTTCCTTCCTTCCTTCCTTCCTTCCTTCCTTCCTTCCTTCCTTCCGACACTTCCTTCCTTCCCACACTTCCTTCCTTCCGACACTTCCTTCCGACACTTCCTTCCGACACTTCTCCTTCCGACACTTCCTTCCTTCCGACATTTCCTTCCTTCCTTCCGACACTTCCTTCCGACACTTCCTTCCTTCCTTCATTCCTTCCGACACTTCCTTCCTTCCGACACTTCCTTCCTTCCATCCGACACTTCCTTCCTTCCTTCCTTCCTTCCTTCCTTCCTTCCTTCCTTCCTTCCTTCCTTCCTTCCTTCCTTCCTTCCTTCCGACACTTCCTTCCTTCCTTCCTTCCTTCCTTCCTTCCTTCCTTCCTTCCTTCCGACACTTCCTTCCGACACTTCCTTCCGACACTTCCTTCCTTCCTTCCGACACTTCCTTCCTTCCGACACTTCCTTCCTTCCTTCCTTCCTTCCTTCCTTCCTTCCTTCCTTCCTTCCTTCCTTCCTTCCTTCCTTCCTTCCTTCCTTCCTTCCTTCCTTCCTTCCTTCCTTCCTTCCTTCCTTCCGACACTTCCTTCCGACACTTCCTTCCGACACTTCCTTCCGACACTTCCTTCCTTCCGACACTTCCTTCCTTCCGACACTTCCTTCCTTCCTTCCTTCCTTCCTTCCTTCCTTCCTTCCTTCCTTCCTTCCTTCCTTCCTTCCTTCCTTCCTTCCTTCCTTCCTTCCTTCCTTCCTTCCTTCCTTCCGACACTTCCTTCCTTCCTTCCTTCCTTCCTTCCTTCCTTCCTTCCTTCCTTCCTTCCTTCCTTCCTTCCTTCCTTCCTTCCTTCCGACACTTCCTTCCTTCCTTCCTTCCTTCCTTCCTCCTTCCTTCCTTCCTTCCTTCCTTCCTTCCTTCCTTCCTTCCTTCCTTCCTTCCTTCCTTCCTTCCTTCCTTCCTTCCTTCCTTCCTTCCTTCCTTCCTTCCTTCCTTCCTTCCTTCCTTCCTTCCTTCCTTCCTTCCTTCCTTCCGACACTTCCTTCCGACACTTCCTTCCGACACTTCCTTCCGACACTTCCTTCCTTCCTTCCGACACTTCCTTCCTTCCTTCCGACACTTCCTTCCTTCCTTCCTTCCGACACTTCCTTCCTTCCGACACTTCCTTCCTTCCTTCCTTCCGACACTTCCTTCCTTCCTTCCTTCCGACACTTCCTTCCGACACTTCCTTCCGACACTTCCTTCCGACACTTCCTTCCGACACTTCCTTCCTTCCGACACTTCCTTCCTTCCTTCCTTCCTTCCGACACTTCCTTCCTTCCTTCCTTCCTTCCTTCCTTCCTTCCTTCCTTCCTTCCTTCCTTCCTTCCTTCCTTCCTTCCTTCCTTCCTTCCTTCCTTCCTTCCTTCCTTCCTTCCTTCCTTCCTTCCTTCCTTCCTTCCGACACTTCCTGCCTTCCTTCCTTCCGACACTTCCTTCCTTCCGACACTTCCTTCCTTCCTTCCTTCCTTCCTTCCGACACTTCCTTCCGACACTTCCTTCCGACACTTCCTTCCGACACTTCCTTCCGACACTTCCTTCCTTCCGACACTTCCTTCCTTCCTTCCTTCCTTCCTTCCGACACTTCCTTCCGACACTTCCTTCCTTCCGACACTTCCTTCCGACACTTCCTTCTTCCTTCCTTCCTTCCTTCCTTCCTTCCTTCCTTCCTTCCTTCCTTCCTTCCTTCCTTCCTTCCTTCCTTCCTTCCTTCCTTCCTTCCTTCCTTCCTTCCTTCTTCCTTCCTTCCTTCCTTCCTTCCTTCCTTCCTTCCTTCCGACACTTCCTTCCGACACTTCCTTCCTTCCTTCCTTCCTTCTTCCTTCCTTCCGACACTTCCTTCCTTCCTTCCGACACTTCCTTCCTTCCTTCCTTCCGACACTTCCTTCCGACACTTCCTTCCTTCCTTCCGACACTTCCTTCCGACACTTCCTTCCGACACTTCCTTCCGAAACTTCCTTCTGACACTTCCTTCCGACACTTGCTTCCGAAACTTCCTTCCGACACTTCCTTCCTTCCTTCCGACACTTCCTTCCGACACTTCCTTCCTTCCTTCCTTCCTTCCTTCCTTCCTTCCTTCCTTCCTTCCTTCCTTCCTTCCTTCCTTCCTTCCTTCCTTCCTTCCTTCCTTCCTTCCTTCCTTCCTTCCGACACTTCCTTCCGACACTTCCTTCCGACACTTCCTTCCTTCCGACACTTCCTTCCTTCCGACACTTCCTTCCTTCCTTCCGACACTTCCTTCCGACACTTCCTTCCTTCCTTCCTTCCTTCCGACACTTCCTTCCTTCCGACACTTCCTTCCTTCCTTCCGACACTTCCTTCCTTCCTTCCGACACTTCCTTCCGACACTTCCTTCCTTCCTTCCGACACTTCCTTCCGACACTTCCTTCCGACACTTCCTTCCTTCCGACACTTCCTTCCTTCCGACACTTCCTTCCTTCCTTCCTTCCGACACTTCCTTCCGACACTTCCTTCCGACACTTCCTTCCGACACTTCCTTCCTTCCTTCCGACACTTCCTTCCTTCCTTCCTACCGACACTTCCTTCCTTCCGACACTTCCTTCCTTCCTTCCTTCCGACACTTCCTTCCTTCCTTCCTTCCTTCCGACACTTCCTTCCGACACTTCCTTCCGACACTTCCTTCCGACACTTCCTTCCTTCCGACACTTCCTTCCTTCCGACACTTCCTTCCTTCCGACACTTCCTTCCGACACTTCCTTCCTTCCGACACTTCCTTCCGACACTTCCTTCCGACACTTCCTTCCTTCCTTCCTTCCTTCCTTCCTTCCTTCCTTCCTTCCTTCCTTCCTTCCTTCCTTCCTTCCTTCCTTCCTTCCTTCCTTCCTTCCTTCCTTCCTTCCTTCCTTCCGACACTTCCTTCCGACACTTCCTTCCGACACTTCCTTCCGACACTTCCTTCCGACACTTCCTTCCTTCCGACACTTCCTTCCTTCCTTCCGACACTTCCTTCCTTCCTTCCTTCCGACACTTCCTTCCGACACTTCCTTCCTTCCTTCCGACACTTCCTTCCTTCCTTCCTTCCGACACTTCCTTCCGAAACTTCCTTCCGACACTTCCTTCCGACACTTGCTTCCGAAACTTCCTTCCGACACTTCCTTCCTTCCTTCCGACACTTCCTTCCGACACTTCCTTCCTTCCTTCCTTCCTTCCTTCCTTCCTTCCTTCCTTCCTTCCTTCCTTCCTTCCTTCCTTCCTTCCTTCCTTCCTTCCTTCCTTCCGACACTTCCTTCCGACACTTCCTTCCGACACTTCCTTCCTTCCGACACTTCCTTCCTTCCGACACTTCCTTCCTTCCTTCCGACACTTCCTTCCGACACTTCCTTCCTTCCGACACTTCCTTCCGACACTTCCTTCCTTCCGACACTTCCTTCCTTCCTTCCGACACTTCCTTCCTTCCTTCCGACACTTCCTTCCGACACTTCCTTCCTTCCTTCCTTCCTTCCTTCCGACACTTCCTTCCTTCCGACACTTCCTTCCTTCCGACACTTCCTTCCTTCCTTCCTTCCTTCCTTCCTTCCTTCCTTCCTTCCTTCCTTCCTTCCTTCCTTCCTTCCTTCCTTCCTTCCGACACTTCCGACACTTCCGACACTTCCTTCCTTCCTTCCTTCCTTCCTTCCTTCCTTCCTTCCTTCCTTCCTTCCTTCCTTCCTTCCTTCCTTCCTTCCTTCCTTCCTTCCTTCCTTCCTTCCTTCCTTCCTTCCGACACTTCCTTCCTTCCTTCCTTCCTTCCTTCCGACACTTCCTTCCTTCCTTCCGACACTTCCTTCCTTCCTTCCGACACTTCCTTCCTTCCTTCCTTCCGACACTTCCTTCCTTCCTTCCGACACTTCCTTCCTTCCGACACTTCCTTCCGACACTTCCTTCCGACACTTCCTTCCTTCCGACACTTCCTTCCTTCCGACACTTCCTTCCTTCCTTCCTTCCTTCCTTCCTTCCTTCCTTCCTTCCTTCCTTCCTTCCTTCCTTCCTTCCTTCCTTCCTTCCTTCCTTCCGACACTTCCTTCCGACACTTCCTTCCGACACTTCCTTCTGACACTTCCGACACTTCCGACACTTCCGACACTTCCTTCCGACACTTCCTTCCGACACTTCCTTCCGAAACTTCCTTCCGACACTTCCTTCCTTCCTTCCGACACTTCCTTCCGACACTTCCTTCCGACACTTCCTTCCGACACTTCCTTCCTTCCGACACTTCCTTCCTTCCTTCCGACACTTCCTTCCGACACTTCCTTCCTTCCTTCCTTCCTTCCGACACTTCCTTCCTTCCGACACTTCCTTCCTTCCTTCCTTCCTTCCGACACTTCCTTCCTTCCTTCCGACACTTCCTTCCGACACTTCCTTCCTTCCTTCCGACACTTCCTTCCGACACTTCCTTCCTTCCTTCCGACACTTCCTTCCGAAACTTCCTTCCGACACTTCCTTCCGACACTTGCTTCCGAAACTTCCTTCCGACACTTCCTTCCTTCCTTCCGACACTTCCTTCCGACACTTCCTTCCTTCCTTCCTTCCTTCCTTCCTTCCTTCCTTCCTTCCTTCCTTCCTTCCTTCCTTCCTTCCTTCCTTCCTTCCTTCCTTCCTTCCGACACTTCCTTCCGACACTTCCTTCCGACACTTCCTTCCTTCCGACACTTCCTTCCTTCCGACACTTCCTTCCTTCCTTCCGACACTTCCTTCCGACACTTCCTTCCTTCCGACACTTCCTTCCGACACTTCCTTCCTTCCGACACTTCCTTCCTTCCTTCCGACACTTCCTTCCTTCCTTCCGACACTTCCTTCCGACACTTCCTTCCTTCCTTCCGACACTTCCTTCCGACACTTCCTTCCGACACTTCCTTCCTTCCGACACTTCCTTCCTTCCGACACTTCCTTCCTTCCTTCCGACACTTCCTTCCGACACTTCCTTCCGACACTTCCTTCCGACACTTCCTTCCTTCCGACACTTCCTTCCTTCCGACACTTCCTTCCGACACTTCCTTCCTTCCGACACTTCCTTCCTTCCTTCCGACACTTCCTTCCTTCCTTCCGACACTTCCTTCCTTCCGACACTTCCGACACTTCCTTCCTTCCTTCCGACACTTCCTTCCGACACTTCCTTCCGAAACTTCCTTCCGACACTTCCTTCCTTCCTTCCGACACTTCCTTCCGACACTTCCTTCCTTCCTTCCTTCTGACACTTCCTTCCTTCCGACACTTCCGACACTTCCGACACTTCCTTCCTTCCTTCCTTCCTTCCTTCCTTCCTTCCTTCCTTCCTTCCTTCCTTCCTTCCTTCCTTCCTTCCTTCCTTCCTTCCTTCCTTCCTTCCTTCCTTCCTTCCTTCCGACACTTCCTTCCTTCCGACACTTCCTTCCTTCCGACACTTCCTTCCTTCCTTCCTTCCGACACTTCCTTCCTTCCGACACTTCCTTCCTTCCGACACTTCCTTCCGACACTTCCTTCCGACACTTCCTTCCGACACTTCCTTCCTTCCGACACTTCCTTCCGACACTTCCTTCCTTCCGACACTTCCTTCCTTCCTTCCGACACTTCCTTCCGACACTTCCTTCCGACACTTCCTTCCGACACTTCCTTCCGACACTTCCTTCCTTCCG
The DNA here is from genome assembly GCF_028018845.1 of Melospiza georgiana. Classification (NCBI taxonomy): domain Eukaryota; kingdom Metazoa; phylum Chordata; class Aves; order Passeriformes; family Passerellidae; genus Melospiza; species Melospiza georgiana. The sequence continues at coordinate 58,618,678 of NC_080465.1, read as the reverse complement.
ACACTTCCTTCCTTCCTTCCTTCCGACACTTCCTTCCTTCCTTCCTTCCTTCCTTCCTTCCTTCCTTCCTTCCTTCCTTCCTTCCTTCCTTCCTTCCTTCCTTCCTTCCTTCCTTCCTTCCTTCCTTCCTTCCTTCCTTCCTTCCTTCCTTCCTTCCTTCCTTCCTTCCTTCCTTCCTTCCTTCCTTCCTTCCTTCCTTCCTTCCCTCCTTCCTTCCTTCCTTCCTTCCTTCCTTCCTTCCGACACTTCCTTCCGACACTTCCTTCCGACACTTCCTTCCCTCCGACACTTCCTTCCTTCCTTCCTTCCTTCCTTCCTTCCTTCCTTCCTTCCTTCCTTCCTTCCTTCCTTCCTTCCTTCCTTCCTTCCTTCCTTCCTTCCTTCCTTCCTTCCTTCCTTCCTTCCTTCCTTCCTTCCTTCCTTCCTTCCTTCCGACACTTCCTTCCTTCCGACACTTCCTTCCTTCCTTCCTTCCGACACTTCCTTCCTTCCGACACTTCCTTCCTTCCGACACTTCCTTCCTTCCTTCCTTCCTTCCTTCCTTCCTTCCTTCCTTCCTTCCTTCCTTCCTTCCTTCCTTCCTTCCTTCCTTCCTTCCTTCCTTCCTTCCTTCCTTCCTTCCTTCCTTCCTTCCTTCCTTCCTTCCGACACTTCCTTCCTTCCTTCCTTCCTTCCTTCCTTCCTTCCTTCCTTCCTTCCTTCCTTCCTTCCTTCCTTCCTTCCTTCCTTCCTTCCTTCCTTCCTTCCTTCCTTCCTTCCTTCCTTCCGACACTTCCTTCCTTCCTTCCGACACTTCCTTCCTTCCGACACTTCCTTCCGACACTTCCTTCCGACACTTCCTTCCTTCCGACACTTCCTTCCTTCCTTCCTTCCTTCCTTCCTTCCTTCCTTCCTTCCTTCCTTCCTTCCTTCCTTCCTTCCTTCCTTCCTTCCTTCCTTCCTTCCTTCCTTCCTTCCTTCCTTCCTTCCTTCCTTCCTTCCTTCCTTCCTTCCAACACTTCCTTCCGACACTTCCTTCTGACACTTCCGACACTTCCGACACTTCCGACACTTCCTTCCGACACTTCCTTCCTTCCTTCCTTCCTTCCTTCCTTCCTTCCTTCCTTCCTTCCTTCCTTCCTTCCTTCCTTCCTTCCTTCCTTCCTTCCTTCCTTCCTTCCTTCCGACACTTCCTTCCTTCCGACACTTCCTTCCTTCCGACACTTCCTTCCTTCCGACACTTCCTTCCTTCCTTCCGACACTTCCTTCCGACACTTCCTTCCTTCCTTCCTTCCTTCCGACACTTCCTTCCTTCCGACACTTCCTTCCTTCCTTCCTTCCGACACTTCCTTCCTTCCTTCCGACACTTCCTTCCGACACTTCCTTCCTTCCTTCCGACACTTCCTTCCGACACTTCCTTCCGACACTTCCTTCCTTCCGACACTTCCTTCCTTCCTTCCGACACTTCCTTCCGACACTTCCTTCCGACACTTCCTTCCTTCCGACACTTCCTTCCGACACTTCCTTCCGACACTTCCTTCCGACACTTCCTTCCTTCCGACACTTCCTTCCGACACTTCCTTCCTTCCGACACTTCCTTCCTTCCTTCCGACACTTCCTTCCGACACTTCCTTCCGACACTTCCTTCCGACACTTCCTTCCGACACTTCCTTCCTTCCGACACTTCCTTCCTTCCTTCCTTCCGACACTTCCTTCCTTCCTTCCTTCCTTCCTTCCTTCCTTCCTTCCTTCCTTCCTTCCTTCCTTCCTTCCTTCCTTCCTTCCTTCCTTCCTTCCTTCCTTCCTTCCTTCCTTCCTTCCTTCCTTCCTTCCTTCCTTCCTTCCTTCCTTCCTTCCTTCCTTCCTTCCTTCCTTCCTTCCCTCCTTCCTTCCTTCCTTCCTTCCTTCCTTCCTTCCGACACTTCCTTCCGACACTTCCTTCCGACACTTCCTTCCCTCCGACACTTCCTTCCTTCCTTCCTTCCTTCCTTCCTTCCTTCCTTCCTTCCTTCCTTCCTTCCTTCCTTCCTTCCTTCCTTCCTTCCTTCCTTCCTTCCTTCCTTCCTTCCTTCCTTCCTTCCTTCCTTCCTTCCTTCCTTCCTTCCTTCCGACACTTCCTTCCTTCCGACACTTCCTTCCTTCCTTCCTTCCGACACTTCCTTCCTTCCGACACTTCCTTCCTTCCGACACTTCCTTCCTTCCTTCCTTCCTTCCTTCCTTCCTTCCTTCCTTCCTTCCTTCCTTCCTTCCTTCCTTCCTTCCTTCCTTCCTTCCTTCCTTCCTTCCTTCCTTCCTTCCTTCCTTCCTTCCTTCCTTCCTTCCTTCCGACACTTCCTTCCTTCCTTCCTTCCTTCCTTCCTTCCTTCCTTCCTTCCTTCCTTCCTTCCTTCCTTCCTTCCTTCCTTCCTTCCTTCCTTCCTTCCTTCCTTCCTTCCTTCCTTCCTTCCTTCCGACACTTCCTTCCTTCCTTCCGACACTTCCTTCCTTCCGACACTTCCTTCCGACACTTCCTTCCGACACTTCCTTCCTTCCGACACTTCCTTCCTTCCTTCCTTCCTTCCTTCCTTCCTTCCTTCCTTCCTTCCTTCCTTCCTTCCTTCCTTCCTTCCTTCCTTCCTTCCTTCCTTCCTTCCTTCCTTCCTTCCTTCCTTCCTTCCTTCCTTCCTTCCTTCCAACACTTCCTTCCGACACTTCCTTCTGACACTTCCGACACTTCCGACACTTCCGACACTTCCTTCCGACACTTCCTTCCTTCCTTCCTTCCTTCCTTCCTTCCTTCCTTCCTTCCTTCCTTCCTTCCTTCCTTCCTTCCTTCCTTCCTTCCTTCCTTCCTTCCTTCCTTCCGACACTTCCTTCCTTCCGACACTTCCTTCCTTCCGACACTTCCTTCCTTCCGACACTTCCTTCCTTCCTTCCGACACTTCCTTCCGACACTTCCTTCCTTCCTTCCTTCCTTCCGACACTTCCTTCCTTCCGACACTTCCTTCCTTCCTTCCTTCCGACACTTCCTTCCTTCCTTCCGACACTTCCTTCCGACACTTCCTTCCTTCCTTCCGACACTTCCTTCCGACACTTCCTTCCGACACTTCCTTCCTTCCGACACTTCCTTCCTTCCTTCCGACACTTCCTTCCGACACTTCCTTCCGACACTTCCTTCCGACACTTCCTTCCTTCCGACACTTCCTTCCTTCCTTCCGACACTTCCTTCCGACACTTCCTTCCTTCCTTCCTTCCGACACTTCCTTCCTTCCGACACTTCCTTCCTTCCGACACTTCCTTCCGACACTTCCTTCCTTCCGACACTTCCTTCCTTCCTTCCGACACTTCCTTCCTTCCTTCCGACACTTCCTTCCTTCCGACACTTCCGACACTTCCTTCCTTCCTTCCGACACTTCCTTCCTTCCTTCCTTTCGAAACTTCCTTCCGACACTTCCTTCCTTCCTTCCGACACTTCCTTCCGACACTTCGTTCTGACACTTCCTTCCTTCCTTCCTTCTGACACTTCCTTCCTTCCGACACTTCCTTCCGACACTTCCTTCCGACACTTCCTTCCTTCCTTCCTTCCTTCCTTCCTTCCTTCCTTCCTTCCTTCCTTCCTTCCTTCCGACACTTCCTTCCTTCCTTCCTTCCTTCCTTCCTTCCTTCCTTCCTTCCTTCCTTCCGACACTTCCTTCCGACACTTCCTTCCGACACTTCCTTCCTTCCTTCCTTCCTTCCTTCCTTCCTTCCTTCCTTCCTTCCTTCCTTCCTTCCTTCCTTCCTTCCTTCCTTCCTTCCTTCCGACACTTCCTTCCGACACTTCCTTCCGACACTTCCTTCCGACACTTCCTTCCGACACTTCCGACACTTCCTTCCTTCCTTCCTTCCTTCCTTCCTTCCTTCCTTCCTTCCTTCCTTCCTTCCTTCCTTCCTTCCGACACTTCCGACACTTCCTTCCTTCCGACACTTCCTTCCTTCCGACACTTCCTTCCTTCCGACACTTCCTTCCTTCCTTCCGACACTTCCTTCCGACACTTCCTTCCTTCCTTCCTTCCTTCCTTCCGACACTTCCTTCCTTCCGACACTTCCTTCCTTCCTTCCGACACTTCCTTCCTTCCTTCCGACACTTCCTTCCGACACTTCCTTCCTTCCTTCCGACACTTCCTTCCGACACTTCCTTCCGACACTTCCTTCCTTCCGACACTTCCTTCCTTCCGACACTTCCTTCCTTCCTTCCGACACTTCCTTCCGACACTTCCTTCCGACACTTCCTTCCGACACTTCCTTCCTTCCGACACTTCCTTCCTTCCGACACTACCTTCCGACACTTCCTTCCTTCCGACACTTCCTTCCTTCCTTCCGACACTTCCTTCCTTCCTTCCGACACTTCCTTCCTTCCGACACTTCCGACACTTCCTTCCTTCCTTCCGACACTTCCTTCCGACACTTCCTTCCGAAACTTCCTTCCGACACTTCCTTCCTTCCTTCCGACACTTCCTTCCGACACTTCCTTCCTTCCTTCCTTCTGACACTTCCTTCCTTCCGACACTTCCGACACTTCCTTCCTTCCTTCCTTCCTTCCTTCCTTCCTTCCTTCCTTCCTTCCTTCCTTCCTTCCTTCCTTCCTTCCTTCCTTCCTTCCTTCCTTCCTTCCTTCCTTCCTTCCTTCCTTCCTTCCTTCCTTCCTTCCGACACTTCCTTCCTTCCGACACTTCCTTCCTTCCGACACTTCCTTCCTTCCTTCCTTCCGACACTTCCTTCCTTCCGACACTTCCTTCCTTCCGACACTTCCTTCCGACACTTCCTTCCGACACTTCCTTCCGACACTTCCTTCCTTCCGACACTTCCTTCCTTCCTTCCGACACTTCCTTCCGACACTTCCTTCCGACACTTCCTTCCGACACTTCCTTCCGACACTTCCTTCCTTCCGACACTTCCTTCCTTCCTTCCGACACTTCCTTCCTTCCGACACTTCCTTCCTTCCTTCCTTCCTTCCGACACTTCCTTCCGACACTTCCTTCCTTCCTTCCTTCCTTCCTTCCTTCCTTCCTTCCTTCCTTCCTTCCTTCCTTCCTTCCTTCCTTCCTTCCTTCCTTCCTTCCTTCCTTCCTTCCTTCCTTCCTTCCTTCCGACACTTCCTTCCTTCCGACACTTCCTTCCTTCCGACACTTCCTTCCTTCCGACACTTCCTTCCTTCCTTCCTTCCGACACTTCCTTCCTTCCTTCCTTCCTTCCTTCCTTCCTTCCTTCCTTCCTTCCTTCCTTCCTTCCTTCCTTCCTTCCGACACTTCCTTCCTTCCTTCCTTCCGACACTTCCTTCCGACACTTCCTTCCCTCCGACACTTCCTTCCTTCCTTCCTTCCTTCCTTCCTTCCGACACTTCCTTCCGACACTTCCTTCCTTCCTTCCTTCCGACACTTCCTTCCGACACTTCCTTCCTTCCTTCCTTCCGACACTTCCTTCCTTCCGACACTTCCTTCCTTCCGACACTTCCTTCCTTCCTTCCTTCCTTCCTTCCTTCCTTCCTTCCTTCCTTCCTTCCTTCCTTCCTTCCTTCCTTCCTTCCTTCCGACACTTCCGACACTTCCGACACTTCCTTCCTTCCTTCCTTCCTTCCTTCCTTCCTTCCTTCCTTCCTTCCTTCCTTCCTTCCTTCCTTCCTTCCTTCCTTCCTTCCTTCCTTCCTTCCTTCCTTCCTTCCTTCCGACACTTCCTTCCTTCCTTCCTTCCTTCCTTCCGACACTTCCTTCCTTCCTTCCGACACTTCCTTCCTTCCTTCCGACACTTCCTTCCTTCCTTCCTTCCGACACTTCCTTCCTTCCTTCCGACACTTCCTTCCTTCCGACACTTCCTTCCGACACTTCCTTCCGACACTTCCTTCCTTCCGACACTTCCTTCCTTCCGACACTTCCTTCCTTCCTTCCTTCCTTCCTTCCTTCCTTCCTTCCTTCCTTCCTTCCTTCCTTCCTTCCTTCCTTCCTTCCTTCCTTCCGACACTTCCTTCCGACACTTCCTTCCGACACTTCCTTCTGACACTTCCGACACTTCCGACACTTCCGACACTTCCTTCCGACACTTCCTTCCGACACTTCCTTCCGAAACTTCCTTCCGACACTTCCTTCCTTCCTTCCGACACTTCCTTCCGACACTTCCTTCCGACACTTCCTTCCGACACTTCCTTCCTTCCGACACTTCCTTCCTTCCTTCCGACACTTCCTTCCGACACTTCCTTCCTTCCTTCCTTCCTTCCGACACTTCCTTCCTTCCGACACTTCCTTCCTTCCTTCCTTCCTTCCGACACTTCCTTCCTTCCTTCCGACACTTCCTTCCGACACTTCCTTCCTTCCTTCCGACACTTCCTTCCGACACTTCCTTCCGACACTTTCTTCCTTCCGACACTTCCTTCCTTCCTTCCGACACTTCCTTCCGACACTTCCTTCCGACACTTCCTTCCGACACTTCCTTCCTTCCGACACTTCCTTCCTTCCTTCCGACACTTCCTTCCGACACTTCCTTCCGACACTTCCTTCCGACACTTCCTTCCTTCCGACACTTCCTTCCTTCCGACACTTCCTTCCGACACTTCCTTCCTTCCGACACTTCCTTCCTTCCTTCCGACACTTCCTTCCTTCCTTCCGACACTTCCTTCCTTCCGACACTTCCGACACTTCCTTCCTTCCTTCCGACACTTCCTTCCTTCCTTCCTTCCGAAACTTCCTTCCGACACTTCCTTCCTTCCTTCCGACACTTCCTTCCGACACTTCCTTCTGACACTTCCTTCCTTCCTTCCTTCTGACACTTCCTTCCTTCCGACACTTCCTTCCGACACTTCCTTCCTTCCTTCCTTCCTTCCTTCCTTCCTTCCTTCCTTCCTTCCTTCCTTCCTTCCTTCCTTCCTTCCTTCCTTCCTTCCTTCCTTCCGACACTTCCTTCCGACACTTCCTTCCGACACTTCCTTCCTTCCGACACTTCCTTCCGACACTTCCTTCCGACACTTCCTTCCGACACTTCCTTCCTTCCTTCCTTCCTTCCTTCCTTCCTTCCTTCCTTCCTTCCTTCCTTCCTTCCTTCCTTCCTTCCTTCCTTCCTTCCTTCCTTCCTTCCTTCCTTCCTTCCTTCCTTCCTTCCTTCCGACACTTCCTTCCTTCCTTCCGACACTTCCTTCCGACACTTCCTTCCGACACTTCCTTCCGACACTTCCTTCCTTCCGACACTTCCGACACTTCCTTCCTTCCTTCCGACACTTCCTTCCGACACTTCCTTCCGAAACTTCCTTCCGACACTTCCTTCCTTCCTTCCGACACTTCCTTCCGACACTTCCTTCCTTCCTTCCTTCTGACACTTCCTTCCTTCCGACACTTCCGACACTTCCGACACTTCCTTCCTTCCTTCCTTCCTTCCTTCCTTCCTTCCTTCCTTCCTTCCTTCCTTCCTTCCTTCCTTCCTTCCTTCCTTCCTTCCTTCCTTCCTTCCTTCCTTCCTTCCTTCCTTCCGACACTTCCTTCCGACACTTCCTTCCGACACTTCCTTCCTTCCGACACTTCCTTCCGACACTTCCTTCCGACACTTCCTTCCGACACTTCCTTCCTTCCTTCCTTCCTTCCTTCCTTCCTTCCTTCCTTCCTTCCTTCCTTCCTTCCTTCCTTCCTTCCTTCCTTCCTTCCTTCCTTCCTTCCTTCCTTCCTTCCTTCCTTCCTTCCTTCCGACACTTCCTTCCTTCCTTCCGACACTTCCTTCCGACACTTCCTTCCGACACTTCCTTCCGACACTTCCTTCCTTCCGACACTTCCGACACTTCCTTCCTTCCTTCCGACACTTCCTTCCGACACTTCCTTCCGAAACTTCCTTCCGACACTTCCTTCCTTCCTTCCGACACTTCCTTCCGACACTTCCTTCCTTCCTTCCTTCTGACACTTCCTTCCTTCCGACACTTCCGACACTTCCGACACTTCCTTCCTTCCTTCCTTCCTTCCTTCCTTCCTTCCTTCCTTCCTTCCTTCCTTCCTTCCTTCCTTCCTTCCTTCCTTCCTTCCTTCCTTCCTTCCTTCCTTCCTTCCTTCCTTCCGACACTTCCTTCCTTCCGACACTTCCTTCCTTCCGACACTTCCTTCCTTCCTTCCTTCCGACACTTCCTTCCTTCCGACACTTCCTTCCTTCCGACACTTCCTTCCGACACTTCCTTCCGACACTTCCTTCCGACACTTCCTTCCTTCCGACACTTCCTTCCGACACTTCCTTCCTTCCGACACTTCCTTCCTTCCTTCCGACACTTCCTTCCGACACTTCCTTCCTTCCTTCCTTCCGACACTTCCTTCCTTCCGACACTTCCTTCCTTCCGACACTTCCTTCCTTCCTTCCTTCCTTCCTTCCTTCCTTCCTTCCTTCCTTCCTTCCTTCCTTCCTTCCTTCCTTCCTTCCTTCCGACACTTCCGACACTTCCGACACTTCCTTCCTTCCTTCCTTCCTTCCTTCCTTCCTTCCTTCCTTCCTTCCTTCCTTCCTTCCTTCCTTCCTTCCTTCCTTCCTTCCTTCCTTCCTTCCTTCCTTCCTTCCTTCCGACACTTCCTTCCTTCCTTCCTTCCTTCCTTCCGACACTTCCTTCCTTCCTTCCGACACTTCCTTCCTTCCTTCCGACACTTCCTTCCTTCCTTCCTTCCGACACTTCCTTCCTTCCTTCCGACACTTCCTTCCTTCCGACACTTCCTTCCGACACTTCCTTCCGACACTTCCTTCCTTCCGACACTTCCTTCCTTCCGACACTTCCTTCCTTCCTTCCTTCCTTCCTTCCTTCCTTCCTTCCTTCCTTCCTTCCTTCCTTCCTTCCTTCCTTCCTTCCTTCCTTCCGACACTTCCTTCCGACACTTCCTTCCGACACTTCCTTCTGACACTTCCGACACTTCCGACACTTCCGACACTTCCTTCCGACACTTCCTTCCGACACTTCCTTCCGAAACTTCCTTCCGACACTTCCTTCCTTCCTTCCGACACTTCCTTCCGACACTTCCTTCCGACACTTCCTTCCGACACTTCCTTCCTTCCGACACTTCCTTCCTTCCTTCCGACACTTCCTTCCGACACTTCCTTCCTTCCTTCCTTCCTTCCGACACTTCCTTCCTTCCGACACTTCCTTCCTTCCTTCCTTCCTTCCGACACTTCCTTCCTTCCTTCCGACACTTCCTTCCGACACTTCCTTCCTTCCTTCCGACACTTCCTTCCGACACTTCCTTCCGACACTTTCTTCCTTCCGACACTTCCTTCCTTCCTTCCGACACTTCCTTCCGACACTTCCTTCCGACACTTCCTTCCGACACTTCCTTCCTTCCGACACTTCCTTCCTTCCTTCCGACACTTCCTTCCGACACTTCCTTCCGACACTTCCTTCCGACACTTCCTTCCTTCCGACACTTCCTTCCTTCCGACACTTCCTTCCGACACTTCCTTCCTTCCGACACTTCCTTCCTTCCTTCCGACACTTCCTTCCTTCCTTCCGACACTTCCTTCCTTCCGACACTTCCGACACTTCCTTCCTTCCTTCCGACACTTCCTTCCTTCCTTCCTTCCGAAACTTCCTTCCGACACTTCCTTCCTTCCTTCCGACACTTCCTTCCGACACTTCCTTCTGACACTTCCTTCCTTCCTTCCTTCTGACACTTCCTTCCTTCCGACACTTCCTTCCGACACTTCCTTCCTTCCTTCCTTCCTTCCTTCCTTCCTTCCTTCCTTCCTTCCTTCCTTCCTTCCTTCCTTCCTTCCTTCCTTCCTTCCTTCCTTCCGACACTTCCTTCCGACACTTCCTTCCGACACTTCCTTCCTTCCGACACTTCCTTCCGACACTTCCTTCCGACACTTCCTTCCGACACTTCCTTCCTTCCTTCCTTCCTTCCTTCCTTCCTTCCTTCCTTCCTTCCTTCCTTCCTTCCTTCCTTCCTTCCTTCCTTCCTTCCTTCCTTCCTTCCTTCCTTCCTTCCTTCCTTCCTTCCTTCCGACACTTCCTTCCTTCCTTCCGACACTTCCTTCCGACACTTCCTTCCGACACTTCCTTCCGACACTTCCTTCCTTCCTTCCTTCCTTCCTTCCTTCCTTCCTTCCTTCCTTCCTTCCTTCCTTCCTTCCTTCCTTCCTTCCTTCCTTCCTTCCTTCCTTCCTTCCTTCCTTCCTTCCTTCCGACACTTCCTTCCTTCCGACACTTCCTTCCTTCCGACACTTCCTTCCTTCCGACACTTCCTTCCTTCCGACACTTCCTTCCTTCCTTCCTTCCGACACTTCCTTCCTTCCGACACTTCCTTCCTTCCTTCCTTCCTTCCTTCCGACACTTCCTTCCGACACTTCCTTCCGACACTTCCTTCCTTCCGACACTTCCTTCCTTCCTTCCGACACTTCCTTCCGACACTTCCTTCCGACACTTCCTTCCGACACTTCCTTCCGACACTTCCTTCCTTCCGACACTTCCTTCCTTCCTTCCGACACTTCCTTCCAACACTTCCTTCCGACACTTCCTTCCGACACTTCCTTCCGACACTCCTTTCCTTCTGACACTTCCTTCCTTCCTTCCTGACAAAATTAAAAAATAAACATCTCTGCACCCTGCCGAGTTTGAAGAAGCGCAGCTGGAGATTAGTCACTGGAATACAGTGCAGCAAGTACCACACCTTTCTAAGAACCTGGTGTCTCCAATTATCTCATTAACTTGCTCTAAACTTCCTTGGGATGAGCTGCTGTGGTGCTTTGACAGTATGTGGACACCATGTGCTTCTGAAAGCCACTCAATGCCCTCCTCAGCTGGACAGGGAGAGAAAAATACAACAAAAGGGTCATGGGTTGGAGTCAGGGCAGGGAGTGAGATCAGTCACAAATTGCAATCAGGCAAAGCAGACTGAGTGAGATTAACTGAATTCACTGCAAAAAAAAAAAAAAAAATCAGATTAAAATAATAAGAAATAAACCCAAATCTTAAAATTCCTTCCCACACCCCTCTCTTCTTCCTGGGCTTACATTAGCTCCCAAATCCTTTATCTCCTGCCCAGCAATAGCACAGGTAGATGGAAATGAGGTCTACAGTCAGTTTGCCATGCATTGATGCTCTTTCCCCCTTACTCTATTCCTCTGCTCCAGCATGAGGTCCCTCCCATAGGAGATGATTCTCCATGAACTTCAACATAAGCTCTTCCCTATGGTTCTTCAAGAACTGCTCCAATGTGGGTCCCTTCCACAGTGTGCAGTCCTTCAGGAACAGCTTGCTGTACCTTAGGACCCCACAGGGTCATAAGAAACCTGCTCCAGTGTGGGCTTCTCTCTCTATGAGTCTCCTCTCTCCCTCTTCTCTCTCCTGCCAGGAGCCTACTCCAACATGGGCTTCTCCAGGATCTACAGTCTCCTTTGGGCACCCCCCTGCTCCAGTGCGGGGTGTCCCTGGGCTGCCAGTGGCTCTCTGCTCCCCATTAATGTCGCATGACAGGGGCTTGGGAGATTCCCCTGCAGCACGGGCTGCAGGGGAATCTCAGATCTGGCACCTGAGGCACTTCCGGCCCCTCCTTCCTCCCTGACCTTGGGATCTGCGGACCTGTTTCTCTCATATATTCTCACTTGTTTCTCGCAGCTGCTTCTACACAGTAATGTTTTCCCCTTCTTAAATTTGTTATCCCAGAGCAGCTCCCTACCATCACTGATGGCCTCAGTCATGGCCAGCAGTGGTTCCACCCAGGTGCGAGCTGCAATTGGTATCAATGGACAGGGGAGATTTGTGACAGCTTCTCACAAAAGCCATCCCTGTAGGCCTCTCCTCTCCTGCTGTGACAACCTTGCCACACAAACCATCATTCACCCCTGTAAGGGAAGGATATGGAAATTTCAAGGCATACTGTGACAGGGTACTGAGAATGCTGTCCACAGATTCTGCCTAAAGTTCCGAACAGATGTTCCTGCCTGACCCTTGACAATATGGCATTGCTTATGATAAAAATTACAGTTTGAATGTCTAAGGAGGAACTTGTTACACCAAACTGCTGAATACAGTCTGGTTCTTCTTCCTTACCTTCCTCTAACACAGGATTCTGTGACTTTTTATTGTGCACATGCTGAAGACTGAATGTATTCTCAGTATTTTCTGAAACCACCACTATGGCACCAACTGAAATGTCTTTTGCTTGCCTTGAAGCTATTTCAGGTGAGGAATAGATGCAAGGGAAGGAAATGTATTTTTTTATTCAGCTCATGCTTGAAAAAGTTGTCCTATAATGTACCTGGCCAGTGTCAGTTAGTGTAAAAAAACCAAATATGAATGGTAATCTAAGAACTGCAGCTTGGTGTAAATCTATGTGCCAATGGGGTTCTGTCAATTTGCCTTGATAAATTTAGGCAATTCTTCTACTTCTTTGTCTTCTGCTAGCTCTATAACTCTCAGATAGTCTGAATGACCTTGATGTTGAGGTAGGAGAGCTATTGAGGACAAACTTCCTCAGATGTACCAGAAAAACCTAAGAATTTTTATGTTATCTCTGAGAGGCAATCAAATTCAGGGTGTCTTCTAGTCATCAGTGTATCTGAGGTAACACAGGATAAAGCCTTCCCTCTGCAACTATGTTCATGAGCTTGTAAAATTCAGTTGTTTTAGGGATGGAACCCTCTGTGAAATATAGTGCCAGGAGCACTAAACTGGTAGCACAGATCAGTCTTGTAGATAAGAATTTTGATTTTTTTTTCAGCTCATTACTCCTGAACAGCCAATAGGTGACGTTAAGCCATCAGTAATGGCACAACAGGTGATATTAAGGCAAATATAACCACTTCTTCACAGTTTGGGATAGCAAACACACTAACTGGGTAAGATATTCAGAAACTGGGGGTGGTTGGGAGTAGGAGCTTCAATACAATATGTCAATTCTGCATTGTTATGTGGGACGCACTAAAAGATCTAAGGAGGTCATGTTTAAAAATAGAGTAATAAAATTAGTACAGTGCTGTCTACCCTGCAGGGCTGGCATGACCTGACTCGATGAAGCTGCACATACAGAATAGCTTTTATTTTTAGGGCACTCTATCTGGGATAACAATGACTTTGCTGATAGTGAAGCAGTGGGTATAGTTTGTCTTGATGGCTGGCACTTATTCTGAAAAGAACAGAAGAGCGTATTTAAGCTGTCAGACCTTAATTGTTTCATTAAGTAGTGGTACCTTTTGTACAAAAGGAGCAAGGGAGCTGCTGAAAGAAAGAATGATGAGCAGCAATTCTAGAAGGGCAGAAAGGTGCAGCAGGAGTTACTTCTCTTCCTTTGTTTCTCCCAGTTCATCTTTGACACCAGGAGAAGTCTCATTTTTTAACATAATGACTGTTATTAAAACCAGCTTGAACAATTTAAGGAGCTCTGTAGCATGTATCTCCCATATTTTTAAATATAAATGAAACTAAATAATATCCATGCCTCTGAATCTGGCTTTTGTGTTTCAACATCTAATTTATTGATGACAAAGATGACTTGCATTACTATGTATGCCTTTTGTCCTGTAGGATGCCAAAGTCTTTTTAGACTTTGAATCACTTCACCTACCCTGTGAAGTTTAACCACCACTGGGGTGTAAGGTGTTTGACTATGCAAAGTAACACAAGAAATCATCTTGAACTAGAAACTAAAGAACATTAATCATATTAAAATGAATTTATTACAGAACACCCACACATCTGAGAGCCCTAATAACACATCCTCTAATTGGGTAGTGGCACCAGTGCTGACCATCAAAGGTCTGAATTTGCATACTGTCTGAAAGGACAGCTTTGGAGTATACTTATGCTGCAAGAAGTACATATTTCCCCCTTCCTTGCTGGAAGGTATCCTGAGACAGAGAGAAATCTTTCCCATCATAAAATTGAAACACAGCTAACTTGCCACTTACACAGACCCAGGAATTCAGAACCTCTCCAACAAAGTGCTGGTTATATTTCATTACAAAATCTGATCCCAAAGGTAGGTGGCTTTTTTCAGCCATATAATTCCACACCTCAGTTTTTTTCCTCATATGCAAAGGGTGGAATGTGATTAATGTCTACTCAACTCCTGCACTTGCTACTCTGGAGAAACTGAAGGGAGAACTTTTCACAGTTGTCCTCCTTTATCCCCTGGAGAAGAGATGTCTGTAGCTTGGCTCTTTCTCCTGCATGGGCTGTGCTTCTCTGCCTTCTAAGATGACTTAGCTCATTCATTTCACCTTCCATTTTTAAGTAGTTCTTTTTAAGTAGAGAAGCATTTTCTTAGTCCACTTTCCTTCTTTTCTTCATGCATGCAGATATAACTGCGGCTGAGTTATACAAGACTGAGAGACCCTGGGTCTGATTCTCATCTAAAACGAAGGTTTGAACATACAGTTTTGACAGTGTAAATTAGTTAAAACCATCCCTAGCATTTATCCTGCACACGCCAGAGTACTGGAAAAGGCCTTATTGTAGACAAGCGTTTGGCTTTCGGGTACTTGAAGAATAACTTGAAAATCAGCTGTTTTTTCTGGATGGTATGGTGTGTCTGCTGCCTGTTGTCAGTAATGAGTCTTCAAAAAAACACAGGGGGAGAAAAGTTTGTCCTTCATCTGCTTTGGAGAGCAACTAGAAGAGCTGAGTGCAAGAGAGAAGAAGGAACCCTGCAGTTTTCCACCAAGTGCCTGCTTCTCACATACTCAAACTCAGGGCATCTATTGAATTTTAGTTCAATCCTCACAATTTAAAATCAGGAGAGGTCTGAAAAGAGCAAGAAGAACAGGAATATCGTAGAGGAGATTGGTCAAATAACATGAGAATTCTTTTGAAACCCTCCTCTGGGACTGCTGTGCCTGAAAACAGGATTTTTAGAAAGCTGCTGCAGAGAGCAAAGTAAATAAAAAGAGGAAAGACTATTGCAGAGAGACAAAATACGTTCATATACTACAGTGGTATTACCTGTTGCATTTGCAGTGAAAGAGCCTAGGAAAAGAAGGCGAGTTGCAAGAAGAGTCCTTAAATTAGTAATACAAGGTACCGGGCAGGGTTAGCTTTCTCTAATGAGCTTGCTACATAAAAAAGCTGATGTTAGTGTTTTATAGCTCCCTCCACCCAGAGGTCCAAGCCACTAACTTCTGCTTTGAAGTTGAGTTGCAGTTTCTGCCAGGTGATTCACAATGATTCATTGTGTTGCCTAGACCAGTGTGATGCTTACTAGGTAATTTAAAATCTTCGCAGTTCCTTAGATCTACAATTTAAATGCTTAAAGTGTTGCAGCTTATTAATGTCTTAGGTTTCTGTCTAAATAGGTGTGAGCATTATTTGGTAGTCAGCTTTCTCCTAGTTATCAAAATGGTTCATGTTGTGCCATGATTAGGAAATACTATTTTTCCATATCCTACACAGCTAATGCGCGAATCAATGCATAGGTAGTCCTAAGCAGCTGATAAATATGCAAATCCATTGAAGTTCAAGTACTGGAGAAGGTGGAGAGAATTATGAGAACTTGGTACATATCAGATTGAGCATTTTTGTTCTTGTATTCTCTCATTTTACGGAATAGATCATAAGATATCTCTTCTGTTTACTTTGTTAATTTTGAACACCTACAGTTTTTGCATTGGAAACTATTCAATTGGTCTTGAATTTACTCTTCTGTTTTGTGCTCTGAATTCTTAAAGTTAGCTGACTGTTCCTGTGCATTAGCTCCTACTGTCCTTGTATCCTTTTCTTAGGATACATAGCATGGGATTGATGACCAGACTAAAATATCTTAGTTTAGCTGTCAGCAATAGCTTTTGAACAGTAAACTTAATGTAGGTGCCTACTGTAAAGTCCATGTGGCTTTCTAGATTCCATTGACCAGATTCTCATTGACTATAAGGGGATTTTGGACAGCAAGCCTTCTGCATAGCCATAACTCACAGTATTTACCACTTTATGCTTTGTGGTTTTGAGCCAAATTACATTCTTAGGAAGCCAGTTGAAGGCTTAGGAGTTGATTTTGTTGAATTGCATAAATATTTAGATGTTTTAAAGTACCTAAGACATCTGCCTGAAGTGGTAGATGCAGCACATGAGGAGGCCTGCAGCCTTCTGGAGAGACAGATGGAGGCCAAGTGGGATACAGCATCACATCTGACGTGGCACCAGACGTCTAAGGGATGGGAACTGAGTCAGGGCCTTGGAGCCCTTTCAAATAGCATCACTCAGCTGGCACTCCTCCTAGAACTAAATGCCCTTGGTCTTCACATTTTCACCCTTTTTAAAAAATTAATCCAATGGTTGCTGTAAGGACATCATTATTTTTGAAATCTTTGTTCTAAGACTAAAGATGGTTGGGATAGTGAAACACTTTGCTAAGGACATTGTATAGACAATACTACTTGAACTAAAATCACTTCATTTGGATTTTGGCAATTCCTGAGCACAGCACAACTCACAGCTCAATCACCCGATGGAACTTGGAATTTGATGGCAAAAGACTGTAAACAGATAGCTAATGAGCAATCAGCCTTGAGCCTTATGTAGAGACACAAATCATAGAAAGAATTTATTACTGAGCAGAGTGAAATCACAGAAACATGTAAACTACTCACTTCAGGTAAGATTTTTTCTCTTGTGACTTGTTACAATAATATCTTTCTTGGTGTACTCTCTCATACATATGTAAAATGTAAGTGCATGGGAGTAAATGGGTTTTGGTCACTCTCCACCTGAGTCACTTGCCAAGGCACATGACACCATTCCACCATGATGCAATGGGCCCTTCTTTCTTGTGTCTGCGTTACAACTGCCTTTCTGTAAACCCTGCCAGACTGATCCCAGACAGTACAAACAACATTGTTAGCTTTGTGACCAAGATGTCTAACGAGATTAGGCTGTTGTGCAAGACAGAGGATACCCTCTCCAAAAAGACTTAAGTCTTTTAAATAGTTTGAGGTTGGCAACTTGTCCCGGGAGCCACTCCACTGGGCCTTCTCCCCTCATGCAACTATTCTGTTGTCAGTTTTCTCTTCTCTTGTTAAGACTATCTCTTAATTTACAGATCCTTATATACTGCTCTTAAGAAAATTGCATCTTTGTTCACTTCCTCACTTTCAATTTGTCATAACTTTTCTTTCCTGTCTAGTCCAATAGTCTTTTTCCCACTCTTGACTGCTTCAACATGGACATGCTGCAGCGGAAAAAAATTACTACAGCATTTCTGCATGTTTCAAAGCCCCAAGATGCTAATTTTTCTAATTTCTCTAAGATTTTTGTGTCTGATCTCCATTTCACCTATTTGTAAATCATCGTCGTTTGGGCTTCTTAGCAAGTAAATTTGACTCAGATGATTTTCATAACCTTGACAGATATGCAGTGTTTAATGTTTACTTAGCATTGTCTTTCCTCTGACAGCTTCATTCTACTTCTAAAGAAAATTTCAAAACAACAGGAGGACATAAAAATTTTAAATGGATCACAACGACCAATAAGTATTTTAAATATTTGAAGATATGTCCCTGTAGTTCAAAAGAAAAAACTGGCAAATACAAAGGTAAACATTTTGAGTGACAGTTACGGGAGCCCTGTGATTTATAGAAACAACAAATAAGAACAGAACATGCGAAAAAGTTAACTAGATCATGAAGATGACCGTACAACACACCAAAAGCTTATATATGCAGAAGAGCACTGCTGTACACCTGACGTTTCCTTCTGGAAGTCAGCAGAAGATAACTGCAAAGAAGGAAGGAAGTGTTGGAAGGAGGTGTCGGAAGGAAGGAAGGAAGTGTCAGAAGGAAGGAAGGAAGGAAGGAAGTGTCGGAAGGAAGGAAGTGTCGGAAGGAAGTGTCGGAAGGAAGGAAGGAAGTGTCGGAAGGAAGTGTCGGAAGGAAGTGTCGGAAGGAAGGAAGGAAGGAAGGAAGGAAGGAAGGAAGTGTCGGAAGGAAGGAAGTGTCGGAAGGAAGGAAGGAAGGAAGGAAGGAAGGAAGGAAGGAAGGAAGGAAGGAAGGAAGGAAGGAAGGAAGGAAGGAAGGAAGGAAGGAAGGAAGGAAGGAAGGAAGGAAGGAAGGAAGGAAGGAAGGAAGGAAGGAAGGAAGGAAGGAAGGAAGGAAGGAAGTGTCGGAAGGAAGTGTCGGAAGGAAGGAAGGAAGTGTCGGAAGGAAGGAAGGAAGTGTCGGAAGGAAGGAAGGAAGTGTCGGAAGGAAGGAAGTGTCGGAAGGAAGTGTCGGAAGGAAGTGTCGGAAGGAAGGAAGTGTCGGAAGGAAGGAAGTGTCGGAAGGAAGTGTCGGAAGGAAGTGTCGGAAGGAAGGAAGGAAGTGTCGGAAGGAAGGAAGGAAGTGTCGGAAGGAAGGAAGGAAGGAAGGAAGTGTCGGAAGGAAGGAAGTGTCGGAAGGAAGGAAGTGTCGGAAGGAAGGAAGGAAGGAAGGAAGGAAGGAAGGAAGGAAGGAAGGAAGGAAGGAAGGAAGGAAGGAAGGAAGGAAGGAAGGAAGGAAGGAAGGAAGGAAGGAAGGAAGGAAGGAAGGAAGGAAGGAAGGAAGGAAGGAAGGAAGGAAGGAAGGAAGGAAGGAAGGAAGGAAGGAAGGAAGGAAGGAAGGAAGGAAGGAAGGAAGGAAGGAAGGAAGGAAGGAAGGAAGGAAGGAAGGAAGGAAGGAAGGAAGGAAGGAAGGAAGTGTCGGAAGGAAGGAAGGAAGTGTCGGAAGGAAGTGTCGGAAGGAAGTGTCGGAAGGAAGTGTCGGAAGGAAGTGTCGGAAGGAAGGAAGGAAGTGTCGGAAGGAAGTGTCGGAAGGAAGGAAGGAAGGAAGGAAGTGTCGGAAGGAAGGAAGGAAGGAAGGAAGGAAGGAAGGAAGGAAGGAAGGAAGGAAGGAAGGAAGGAAGGAAGGAAGGAAGGAAGGAAGGAAGGAAGGAAGGAAGGAAGGAAGGAAGGAAGGAAGGAAGGAAGGAAGGAAGGAAGGAAGGAAGGAAGGAAGGAAGGAAGGAAGGAAGTGTCGGAAGGAAGTGTCGGAAGGAAGGAAGGAAGTGTCGGAAGGAAGGAAGGAAGTGTCGGAAGGAAGTGTCGGAAGGAAGTGTCGGAAGGAAGTGTCGGAAGGAAGTGTCGGAAGGAAGGAAGGAAGGAAGGAAGGAAGGAAGGAAGGAAGGAAGGAAGGAAGGAAGGAAGGAAGGAAGGAAGGAAGGAAGGAAGGAAGGAAGGAAGGAAGGAAGGAAGGAAGGAAGGAAGGAAGGAAGGAAGGAAGGAAGGAAGGAAGGAAGGAAGGAAGGAAGGAAGGAAGGAAGGAAGGAAGGAAGGAAGGAAGGAAGGAAGGAAGGAAGGAAGGAAGGAAGGAAGGAAGGAAGGAAGGAAGGAAGGAACGGACTTTGGCCCAATTTTTGTATTGGACCTTAGAGATTACTTGATTTCTCTCCCCACATACCTCATTATCAATCAAAACATGGCTGAAATAGGAAGTAAAGGCGGCTATTTCCTCCTCCTTGACTTCCTCCACAACCTTACTACATGTAAATTATCACCTAACTCAGCAGTTTAATGACCTGCAGACAACCTCGTTCAGCTCATTTCCAAAGGCTTTAGGCTTTTCTGCCGGAACAAAACCAGCTTGCTCCAATGAAAAAAGACTGTAGAAAAGGAAGAACATTCCTTCACAGGAATAGAGCATAGGGATATAGCTGTGAACAGGACAGTTTAAGCACTAGTATGTCTATGTGAACACCGTGCATCTAACGTATGGGGATCCCAAGACTTTGGGAAGGTTTGTTCAGATCTTTTTTTTTTTGCTGCTCTAGCACAGTGATGCTGCCATTAGTCCATGCAGCCAGATGCCGCTGAGCCCTGTATTATATCATGTGAATATACCATAGGAATTAGTGGAAATTGGTCAGATGCTGAAATTCAAACCTGAAAAAATATGTACACCCTCCCTGTTTCTCACTGCTGTCTGCTTTCATTACATATTCTCTCTTCATCCCATGAATGATGAAGATGACATTGAACAAAGAAGAATGAGAGACCCAAAGTCTGTGCAAAGACTTGTTGCTCTTATAGGAAGCAACCCTGACATCTACCCGTGCCACTGGGCAGATCAACCTGCCAGCTTCACATTTGTGCCACTAACATTTTCTCAACTTTACATCTCAGAAAAATGGAGAAGAGACACAACAAAATTTCTTAGAAACATTTTCATAACTTTTTTGTCTGGTTGGTTTCAGGGTACTTTTTGTTTGTTGATTTGATTTTTTTTGTTTGTAGTCAGACAGAATAGTGCTGAAGAACACCAAGCTACCAAGAGTTGCAAACAAATATATTCATTTGAAACACATATTTATAGCTGGACTCATGCTGGACAAAGTAAATGTTTCACACAAATCAATCAGAAATTATTTTCATCTGTCTCACTGCAATATGCTTATGTACCAAATCCTGACAGGCTGAGATGTTCTCTCTGGTACAGCTTTTGGAATTCGAAGCCTCCACATGATGGCCTCTGAGAATTTTATTCCAGCAATTCCTGTCCAGACATGTCTGCAGGATGTGAGGTTCAGAAGTGTTGTTAAGTGGCAATTCTCCTGGAAAGCAAAGATGTATTTGTGCTGGGAGAGCTTAAATCCTCCCAAAATAAAAAATGCAATGAAATGACCTTTTCTTCTGTTTGTTCTGTTGCAGCAATATGTTCATGTAGTGATTTTCAGACCTTGTAGCTGACTGTTTTTGAAGGACATTGGCATTCACTGCCTTCTTTGTTTCTGCATGAATATGTAAAAAACAAAAGTGTCATGTTGTTTGTACAGATTTCTGGCCAGCCTTAATTTTGAACTGGAGTGTGTGCACATAGTTGGCTACTTCAAACTATCAGTTTACTCCAAAAGATTTTCTTTGTTTAGTTAAGAGGCAAAAAAAATGATTTGGTGACACTAATTCTTGGAGGCTGGAATTATCATATCAAACAGTGTTCTAAACTTGGGACTTCCCAGTGTCTCTTCATCTGGTTCATGTTTTTGAAACAAACAGTGCATGACTTACACTCAGTTTTCATAGACATCATAAACTCCAGCTGAAGGGAAAAATAAAAAGAAAACCCTACGTTGTTATGACTGGCTATAAATAAAGACATTGAATTATAACAGTAAAATATGTTATGCAAATTGCAGCTAATTTTAAAATAGCCCAGTCTGACTGCCTACAGAGTGTAGAATTATATCGTGTTGTTCAAACTCTTAGTTAATGTTTTGCGCCTTCCAGCCATTCCTATTATTCCAAATTTTAAGTTCTAATGGCCATTGCAAAGGATTTATAATGCCATGTAAAAAAACAAGTGGAGAGATCTGCATAGCACTCTGAGTCACTTGTTTGCTTCAGATGTGTAACTGGTGATTGCCACTTATTCTGCACACTGGGCTTCTGCTATCTGCTCCCTCCGCTGATGTTAGACAGTGAGATTTACAAAGATGCCATTTGGCACAATATTTTAGAGAGATTTGTTATGAGTGTTTGTTGAGTGCAAGGCATCACAAGTGCTTTTAGCCTCCCAGCTGTGTTTCTTAGCATATGGGGCTGGCAAAAGCTGCATGTGATGTGACAGCACAGAATCAAGCTTGGAACAATATACTTAAAGAAAAGGCTTGAAGAAGAAAGCAGGTCACTGTCCATCTGATGGAAATCACACTGAGTAAACAAATTCAGTGAGAGGTCAATGTATTCTGGTTAAGGAAAAAAAACCCCAGATCTTTGGATTGGCAAGAGAAGATGTCTAGGAGCCATTTAAAGAGACCACACTATTTGTCACAGCCCTTTTCTGGCTGTGGCTGTCCTCTACTCACGTAACATACATCTTAGAAGGAGAGTTTTCTGATTTGGGGGATATCTACCGATTGGACAAAATGTTCCATCCTCCCTTCACCATTACAAAAATGGGGCCAAAGAAAAGTTAATTACAATGTATCAAGAGTTTCAAAGAAACAAGCTGGGTGGGGAGAGGGGAAGGAAAAATAGTATGTTAAATCTTTTTGGGAACCAGCCAGGGAGCAATTCCAACCTCTGATAATAAAGCTAAAATTTGTTTGTCTTAGGGGGTTTTCCTGTCTCCCTGTTCCTGTGTGGACTGCCAGGCCAACTTCATATGGGAAAACCTCAGATTGCGATGAACTGGAAACTTGGCAGCCCATGGAATGGCTATTGCCTCTGTCTTCACCTGCACATCCCCAGTGTCCCCTCATCCTGTTGCAGTCAACTTTTCTGCAAAAATTGACTGTGTTTCCCGTGATCACTAGCCAGGCTTGGCACAGTGTGTTTACAGTGTTCCTTAGAGCCTGGAGCACTCTAACTGATAAATATGTACTTTGCCACAGCTGTGGTCACATTCCTATATTGAAAACAGTCTATCATATGAGTTTGCTTCTGCAAAGGCTTTTCAAACACAAGTTTGTATCCACACCTCATGCCCTGCCCAAACAAGTTTGTCACAGAATCTCTTCTGGCCACCTCTTCTGCAGCATGATGTTACTGACAGGAATTCTCCCTAGCTTGTTTACTAAGAAATGCCTGGTAGCTGGAGCTGGACAAAAGGGGAGAATACGCTGGCTCACAAGGAATAAACAAGGTATTTCCTTTACTCTGCTGTGGTTTCCTATCTATTCTTGATCCCAGTCCATTAAACAACTGTGTTTCAAAATATTCAAACTCTAGCCCTAAGTTTCTAGTTTGACTCTTACTGGTAGGATTAACAATTCCCTGAATATAAATAGATAGGCAAATCACACAGCTGGGTACATACAGCACAGTGGGGTGTGAGTGTGTTTGTTAGTAGCTGGACCAGGACTGTTGACAAGACACACTTTGTTTGATACAGTGCTTAAATTTGATTCTTTCCAGAGTGCCCTCTAGACAGAATTTCTACTGGATACACTATCATCTCTCCTAATTTGGTTGAAGACGCATGAGAAGTTAAAAGCCAGAGATCACAGCACAGCACCAGGCGACCAGTTCAGAAAGTTCCCCTCTGTTTATTGCTAGATTTCAAGCATTTGCATTGTTTTTCTCTTGCCCTTTTTGTCACACAGTGAATACTGTGAGGTTAGATGAGGCATGATAGTTTCCAGACTTGGTATCACTCATTCTGTATATGCAATTAGCAGTGTACTCTGTTGATATAAACAGCTCCCAAATCTGGCATGCTAATGTTTCTTGCCTAATTTTTCCAAATGGAAACTACTTGTCCAATGAGTCACTGTGTGTTTTCTTCCTCCTCCACATGACTCTTCTTGGGAATCTCCATGCCCTGATGCTCCACCACAAGAATGGTTCTCTTGTTTCATTTCTCTGTAGGATGTCCAATTAGGACATTCTTTTGCTTCCCATCTCCCCCACCCCTACCCCTCCCAATTTTATTGCAAGTCTGCACGTATTTTGTTTTCACATTACCAAAACCATTTTCCAATTCCTCAGTCACAGATTTAGTGCTGGGATATATATTATGGGGACTTGCCCTGGGTTACATATGTCCCTGCTCCTGCAAATACAACAGGTGCTTCACATGGCAGAGATGTGTGTTTTCATTCTAGTCTTGCCCACAGAAATTTCTTCAGACTTCATATTTTATTCAGGAGAAAAGGGGAAATACAGAGACTTGGTAAAGTACTCAGCCTTCTGAAGCAGAAGCAGATAGCAAACTGCACTACATCTCAAAACAGAAGATTTATTAGGTTATTATTCTTTACTATATTAAACCCTGCTTTAAGAAAGTTATCTGTTACCTAAGAAGCCCGAAACTGGGGTAGTGCCTGAGATTTTAATTTATTCCTTTGCAATTTTCTTCTTTTAATTATGTTTGAAGTAGAGTAAATAGCTTCCATGGTGGCTTCTGGGACAAGTTTTCACTGAAAGGATGCAAAAAGAGCAAACAGTTGACAAGAGCAGTGACAAGACATCCAGATAATACTGTCAGTGATAACTTGCTCCATGGTACTGGTTGTGTGTCATGTATACGCACACAGCAAAAAAGGATTTGCGTGTTCATAGCAAGCTTATTGCCCCTTGATGGAAGTCCTAAAAATATTTTAAAAACTGTTAAAAATCTGGAGGATTTTTTTTCTTTCAGTATGCTGGATGTAACACCAAATAAACCTGTACATGCAGAAGATGGCAATATGGTTATTTATTTTAATCTGCATTTAAGATTAAAATCTTATTTTATTTCCCTGATTGTTCATCCATTAACTCAATGGATGTAAGTAAATAAGTAAACTTTTCTGAAAACATTCATCTGTGACTTCAAGTCACTCTTTTGCTTTAAATTTTATTTCCTTCTTTTAAAAAAAGCAAATTCATTTAATTAATTTTTTTTCTGTCAAATAACATCTGCCAGACTCATATAGGCTGCAGTACCTAGCCCTAGGCAGATTTACAGGCCAGCTCTTCCCTGAAGGCTCTTTTAGCTCCTACTGAGGGCAAGGTTGCCATCAGTGGCCCAGTTTGAGCCATATTCACAAGATATGTAGTAAAATGTGGCAGGCAACCTTGACTATCAGCCCTAAATGTCATCCTTGAAGGACAGGCTTGGCCAAAGATCAAAGCTCAGGCAAATGGTTTTTGGTATCTTCAAGTGGCAAAAATACAGAGTGCAGAGTATTTACCCTGGATCCCCACCAACACCTGCATTGAGCTGGGATGGCAGCAAGGCAAACTTCACAGCACAGGGAGGAGCTGAGAAAGGGTGAGCATATCCTCTGAGTGGGAGCTTGCTGGTCTGACCATGCTTATCTACACGTGCATTCACCTGGCACCTGCTCCCACACCAGGCAGCAGCACACCAGGGCATAGTAAACATGCAATAAACCCTTGCTCTATAAAGCATCAGAGGGAAAAAAGCTCTGTGTCCCCTCTAAGCACAATGCTATCATGAACTTAGAGCACATCACTTTAACGCTGAAGAGACAAGGCTTTCAGCAGCTGCAGAAATAGGCCAGTAAAATGAGGTCTGTGGTCGTCAGGATCTTGCACCTTCCCTGTTTCTCACCAAAGACAGACCTTAAAGCGTTGCCCTTCAGCATCGCTGAGCTAGCACAGGGAGTTGAGAGGATTACCCTTTCCTACCTCAGCTCATGGAAACCTCGCTGCTTTGATTTGCAGCCCTCAAACTTCTGAATCATGCAAACACTTGTCAGCTAGTTGCTGTTGAAAAGACAAAGCAAAGTAGCAGCTTCAGATTCAAATGCAAATGTTGCTGGAGAGCATCTGAAATAAAAATCGTGTTCAAAAGGTGAAGGTCCTTTTCAGTCAAAAAACCTTGAACTTCCTCAAAGGAAGCATGAAAGAGGTGGCTATAGAACCAGTAGTAGATGAAACACCTGCTTTCTGCAAAGCTATGTTGAGGATCTGCATGTCCCATCAGACTAATTTTGGTACTAGAGGAAGAGGAAGGGGAGGAAGATTGTTCAGTCTACTGCTCTCAGGGCAATCCTGCAACAGAGAGGTTGCTATATTAACCACTTCACTGTTTTGTGCCAATCTTGTTATCTGTTCTTGTTAAAACCTTTATTATTCATGGATGCAAAAATCTGATCATTAAAGCAGCATAAATATTCATACCATGTGCATTTCATTTAGCTACTTGGCAAAACTTCTCTGGAGTACAAGAGTTTTGAGGAAATCTGGCTAATGAGACCAGAGCATAGGAAGTATGCATGAGTTTTCCTTTTCTTTTCACCTGCAAATAAATGCAGAATAACTAATGAAATAAACAACCACAAAAAGGGCAAGAATTCACCAGGCAGGATGATATGCACACTTGCTTTGGCTTCTGTGCCAATGGGAATGCAAGGCTTTTTGTAATGCAATTAAATGCAAGAACCAGGATATTGTGAAACTAAAGTAGAAAGCATGATAAGCATCACTGCATGGGTTTATCGGCTTTGCCTCACATTTAAAGTCCAACCATTAACATTGTGCATAGTCCACACTCCTGTTCAATCCTTTCTTAAGGTAGAACTAACATTCTTCTCTCTGCAGCTGTGCTAAATCAAAATGTTGCTGTATTCCTCCCTGTGAAAACCACTATATCTACACTCTTCACGTGCTCCAGCTTCAAGATCTTTTTGATGGCAGAGGTAAAACAAAAATTTCCTCCCAAAACAAATTCTAAAAATACCTGTAAAACATCTGCTGCCGAGAGCACTCAGCAGCTGGGGAAGACCTCTCAAAAGGGCCTGGTTCATCAAAATCCTGAGCTGCCACCTCCACATGCAACAGCCCCAGGAGAAGCCCTGCAGAGTGCAAGACTAATCCCAAGTTATTCCTGTTTTAGAATAGCAAGGTGAGGTGTGTATTTTTAAATGCTAGTGAGTTTTCAAAAAGGAGCAGGGTAGGCCTAAATCAATGTGAAATCTTTCCTTGATTTCTGCAAGCACAGACCAGAGAACACAATCAGGCACTTTCCAGATTTTCTATTTCATGTTTTTATGAATTTGCACGAACAAGCAAGCCTACTCACAGGCAATTTACACCAGTAACTACTTCTGGGCTTAGAGTCTGCTATATACTTCCCACTGCTGCTCAGCCATCTGTGACTGAATGAGCTCTCTCTTCCCCACCCCTTCTCCACCCTCATTGTAGCCAACAGAGGCATCGGGATACACGCAGTGCTGTGTAATGCACAGCATGCCAAGTTTCCACTGAAGCATTCACACCCAGCTAAGGGCTTGATTCTTCTGACTCTCCTCAGACAACGATAGTTGCTGCAGAATCACAGCTTGTCATCTGCAATATGTAACACTCCACTTATTCCCAATACCCAAGTGTAAATGGGTTGAGACTTCAGTATCTCATCAGGGCTGCCAGTTAGGCCTCAAGATGCTTTCCTTCTGCTGTGCTGTTTCTACACTTACTGTTTTGTTCAGCTATAGGTAAAGTGGCAGTGAGGAGAGAAAAAAAACAAAGCCTCATAAACTTCTTGGACTAGTGGTCAGTGATTAGTCAAGCAATTAGTTGAGACACCCTAACTTACAGTACATGAGAATAAAGTTCACAATTGGTTCTCAGCACAACAAGGATCAGAGTGAGACATACCTTCTGTATCCTATTGATTTACTTGACCTTTCCTTTCACAAATACCCTCCAGACAAAATCTTCAGTATTCTCAGCAGCAGATAAATGTGGATAGATAAATGTGTTTCGATGCTAAAATTAGTATATATTGGTAAGTGGGCAAGTCCCACAAAATAGCACTTAGGGCAAGCAGGCTTTGAACATAAATTCTTGTTTCCAAGAACTGTGAGACTTGAGATTGTATCTACAGCAGAAGGTACCTTCCATCCTTCAGAGTCACATTACAAGGTAGAGAAGAGTCTAGAAATCACTCTATACTCTTGATCTTGAATGCACTGTATGCATTCACAAAGTGCTAGGAAAACAGAAAATTCTTCTTCTTTCCCTCCAAACACACATCTAGCTTACCACCCTGCAATTTCTCATATTTATACTCCTCCTTGAGTAATCAAATGACATGAGAATTTGTTGAAGAACCATCATAGGAAAAATGCTTGTTTGAAGATGTGCTGGTGGCTGCAAGAGTTATCTTGTGGTTTGAATTCTTCTAAATGAAGTATGACTGACAGTATCAGTCAGCTAACATATTTATTTGGGGGGAGGGAACCAACAGAAAACCTATTTAGCACAAAAATTTTGTATCTCTTTTTGATTTTTTCTTAGAGTTTATTTTTTCATGCAACAAAGACATTGTTTTAAAATCTTCTATGTGGTCTAGGGAAAATTTCAACAAATATTCAAATTGGTGATATTTCAGGTTGCTTGATTAGCAGGAGCAAATCAAATGTGCTGAAAGCAAACACAAATAGCCACATATAAGATCTGCCTGCACTGCAGCATTTACAGTGAAGATTCAGTCTTGTTTTGGGCTCTTATGTATACAACTGCAATAGGAAGTTGAATCAGGCTTTAAACTAAACTTCCCAGTAAAGGCAAATGCTAACAAAAATAAGAGTTATAAGGAAAGAGGTACTTTTGATTCCTTCAGTGTTAAAGCCTGTAAAAAATTTAACCATCCCAGTTGATTACCACATCTCTAACCTGTATAAATCAAAGCTTTGTTCTAAATGAATAAAACCACTTTGGCACACAACCATATTATAGCAGTATGATGCATGCCTGAATATTCCTGAGAATGCCCTCAGAGGTACTCTGTGAGCAGAAATATTGTGCAGAAGGGAAGATGAGGGAGTATAAAGGCCCATTGTGCACATTAATGCAGAAAAATGAAATCAAATACCATTCTCAGCAAAAGCAGTGTCTTCTGAGCAAAGGCTATTAAGTGTGTCAGACGGCAGGATATTTTCTGGACATGGTTATTATGTTAAAACATACTGAACATGTGTCACTTATAACCCTCTCCTCCTACTAAAATCACAGCTCCAGAGAAAAAAAATGGTGCATCAATACTTTGTATCAAATACTGAGACACGCAGCTTTCCTTCTCACCACGCTGTCACTTCTCATTTTAAAAGAAGGTTAGAGTAAGTTATAATTAGTATTTGCTCCCCGGTCAACTAATTAAATATAATAAAAAGCTTTCTGTGAGCTTAATGCTAACACAGTGTAATTACAGCAGTTTTGAATGTACGATGCATGTACTACAGGTTTTGGTATGTGCTCCCCACCTTTTATGACCTAAATTCTCAGGTTCAATCTATCATAGGAGTAGAAAGCAGACACTGCCAAAGACAACTATTAAAGACCTAAACACAAGCCAACACCAATGCAGTCCTGTACTTTTGGAGAGGCACTACTATATCAGCCTTTGGGAGCAGGGTGGAAGGAAGAAGGAAGCAAAAGCCGTCCAGTTCTTTGCTTCCACTTTTCTACCACTTCCCTTCAGGAGGAAACCTTGGTACTATAAGGTCCCCTAATGAATTCTCCCATTCATTAGGCTTGGCTGCTCTGAGCCTTTTTGGTAAAGGAAGATATGGCTAATATTTCAAAACCACTTCTCAGATTTGCCAGTCTGAGAGACATCCTGGGAAGAGGGGGACTGCACCTGGCCTACTTGCACAACTCTGGGGCTGGCCCTACTCTTCAGGAAGTAAGAGTTGCACCTTACAACCACTTGTTACGCAGGGGAGGAAGATCACTTGCAAGGCCCAGAGTAGGGCAAAGTGATGATGTAATGCACCAGGACTTGGCTGATACAACTCCTTACCCTCTTAAGTATTTGGAAGAGCTTTAAACACCTTAAAAAGGGTGAAGAGCAGAGATCTGCCAGGGCATTGGTAGTGACATCTCTAGGTAGTCAGTTGTTGTGCCTGTAATGTGGATTTTTCACCCATTCCCATTCATACTCCTGTCAATTCCTGTCCTGTCCCTGGAAACACTCAAGGTCAGTTTGGATGGGGCTCTGTGGAACCTGACCTAGTGGAAGATATCCCTGCTCATTGCAAGGGCATTGGACTAGAAAACCTTTGATGGTCCCTTCCAACTCCAATCACTCTATGATTCTGGGTAAGGTAGGTACAAAGAGCCCACAAAACGAAAATGCATTTAATTAAACAAAAAGGCAGTCTAAAAGAACCAATTAAAATGATGAAAATCTTTAATTTTATTTAAGTATAATTGTACGGACACGTGTATATACAAATACAGATCTTATGGGGCAGGGCGTTTGGGTGTTTTGTTTTTTTTTTTAACATTTTCTTTTAAGTTTATATAATGTAAGCATTTCAAAAACAGCACTCAATGAATAAGTGCAAAGAAACTGCAAAGCAGGGCAGTACAAGCACAGGACCACACTGAGCTGGACTTTCATACCCAGATGCATACACAATGAGTGTCTTCAATGAGGTGTCAAGAGTAAGCATGGTAAGTGGATTTCGCAGACTCATGGGTAACCTCCAACATGCCAGCATCTATTAAACTGTACAGACAACGGCAGCAAGCCTATTGTAGGGAGATTTGTCTCACATCTGAGAAGCTCGAGGGCGAATGCATGGGAAAAACTCAGTGATGCCAGACCAGAAACAGATCTGCCCATTCACAGCTCCAAATTAGAAAAGGAGGAGGGTGGGAGAGGAGGCAGGGCAGGAAGAGGGAAGAGAAGTGTGGAGGGTTGTACATTAAAACTGGTGATTACAAAATCCAAGTGTAATGAAAAGAGGGGAAGAGTTAATACTCTAAACCTCTGAAAGTGGCTGAACCATTGCACTTATAAGGCAATGAATTAAGTCCAGTTTTGAGGGCTAGGGGTAGGAATCAACAGGTACAAATACAACCATTTTCCTTCCATAATTATAGAGGAAAGGAAACAATCTACTCAACTACTCTCAGTACTTCTCAAATTTGTTTCTAGTTCTTTTGGAACGAAGTACATACATATATCGCACATGACACTGGCAAGATCCCTCCTGGAAAAACTATTAATGGGAACAAATTCAGAAGGAAAAGAGGAGGAAAAAAAAATTAAAAAGAAAGAAACAAACAAAATAACAGAAAAGCTGTTATATCCCCAAAGCCTTTTTAGAAACAAACATGATACAAAAGAACAAAATTAACACAGAAACCACAGGGCTCCAACATAAGACCTTTAAACACCGAGGATAAAACATTGATCATCAAAAGTCATGTTGTTCCAGGTCTTGACATTGTGAAGTCTTGCAACAGATGAACGATTTTCGAAGATGAGTCCTGTATGCTGCAGTGTCATGGCCACTTGTCTCTCAGTTCTCAGCCATGATCACACTTGATGCTTCAAAGCTCTGTCTTGTAATCAACACGTGATTTTAATATCCTGAAAGTCTATTGTTCTCACTTACAAAAGACATAAGAATCAAATTAATACTTTATTATCAAACACTATATACAACAGAGGTTGCTAATAATACAGAATTTAAAGAACATAGCTTTAAGTTTTACTTGTCTTTCCTTCGCCATCCAGGTAAGTACAGTACAAAACAATATTCTAAACTAACACGAAATGTTACCTTGTCTATTGAAGGATACACAGTATCCACTAAACTGACTGATCCCTATTTTCCTGCTTCACATTGCAATGTCCTTGGCAGCCAGGAGTGCAGGTCATGGGTCTAAGTAACCCACTAAGGCTGGGGAGAATCAGTACCTCAGACTTGAGCAGGGGCAGATGAAGGGTACGGGAGCAACAGACTCCTTAATTTTCAGCAACATCTGCATTTAAAGCATCCAGAGGTTTGCAACACAACACAAAACCCACCAACATTTATGTACTTAGTATGACTGGGATTGCCTAATGCCATCAAGTATGAAACTGGCAGTGGCTGGAATGCTGAGCAGCCTGGGGATCATCGCTTGTGTTGTCCCTCACATATGCAACAAGGCTCTGGGACAACGTGCAGGGGCGAGTTTCACCAGGAGTAACGCTAGTGACAGTCCTCTGCTGTCGGTAAATGGACGTCTTCAACATCATTCAGAGACAAAGGATGACAAATGTCACCATTTCTACATCAAATTTGCACTACTTGTGTGACTGCCTGCAATTACTGCAAATCACTTTAATATAGTTACACATCATGCAATATTATCTGTACTGTGGTTAATAATCCATTTGATAAGGTGCATTCAGACTAAGCTCACCTCATCCAAGGCTTTTTAATTCCTACCTACAGAAAGTATTAGTGTATGTGTATCAAGTATATACACCTTAAAGAGAGCAAAGTACCGTACAGCCTGTAATGAGATGAGGACTTCCCTCACTGTTTGGACTGTATCTTTATTCTCTGCACTTCACACTAGAGTGAACTTCCTGCATTCCTCCTATAAGTATAGGTCCTGTATTCATGAACATGTATGATATCAGGCAAGCCCAGGTCATAGCTCAGCAAGCGAAAAACCTCCCTTTACATACCAAATTTATTTTCCCCTCTCCTGCCTCAACTTCTGGAAGGCTTTTCTTCATTTAAAAATATAAAGTCTATGAAGTGGTATCCACTAATGGCATCAGTCAATTTTATTACTGCAGAAATTTTCTTCATAATTAATATAGAGAAATCTTGTTTTGCTTGAATATGCCCCGTGTTTTGTTTCACCTTTAACTTAATTACCACAGTTTTGTCAGAAAAGCTCTGTTTCAGTCTGGGTCTGAAATTTCACTGATTATGTTTAGCAGTCCGAATTTCATGGCAGCCTAGCCAAAAAATACCCCAAGGCTTGCACTTCCTGGCAAATTACTTCTTAAAGTTTTGTTAGCCAAGGCTCAGATACCTTAAACAGGGTCACTCCTAATTCCATCAAACAAGACAGTCCCATTTCCCAATTGCATCAAGGGTTACTGCTTCTCTCATGTTTAAATAGGACAAGCATATATACTCACTCTCAGCATAAAGTATATCTAAATAATGTATTTTCTATTCTAGTGGATTTTTAAAAAAATATTTTGTTAAGTCTTTGGGAGCCCATCTAGTTTGTCTCCAGCTGATAAACACGTTTCCTCTACTCTTCAAACTGTGCCGGAAGGGGAAAAGATAAAAAATCAACATTGAATTAATATTCCACACTTCTTTTCTTTTCCCCCACCAAACAATGCTATTAGACAGCCCTGGCTTCTTCTACATGTGATTTATTCCCATGATTGAGGAACTTACAGGAGAGACAAATCAACAGAACACTGGAGATCCTGTGTCCCAAACATGTTTCCTCTGACAACCGATGTCCTCTTTTAGCATGTATTAACACCCAGAGCAGCATCCAAGGCTATCAGCTACTGAGTCAGTGCTGGGGAAGGTCACTTTATTCTCAAAAGTGCCTCTGCATTTCAAGAAAAAAATTTTAGCACCACGGTGATTTGTTTTAAAATAAAATAAGCCGGTGTGCATTATCCCCTTAAAACGAAATAACAGAGGCACTCACACCCCCAGTGAAGTTTCCTAAATCTGACCTTGCCTGCTGTGTGTTAACATTCCTAAAAACTAACTTTTTCCTCTCACCAAAGACAGCATTTCTACTTGTGAGCAAAAATGTTACTGTCAAAGACGTTTCAAGAGTCCCATAAGAAACATCATCTTCCCCTTTCAGAAGCCGGTTCATTTAGAAACTTCTGGAGGAAATGGTGTTATGTCTATTCTTAATATCTCCCCTCCAGTCCTGACATGGTGACACAATGCCTTGCATGACCATCTTACAGTGCTGAACGAGAAGGCATAAATATTGTATCACAGAGAAAGACTCTCCCAGGTTTTCATTCACTTTCCTTATCCCTCACTGACTGCATTTGCCACAACACTTTCTCGTCCACATACGGATGACATAGTGAGCTAACAGAAGTGACTTCTTAAAGGAGAATGCAGAAGAAAATAAGAATCACTAGTGTCACTATTATAGTTTGGCATTTTCATTTGGAGTCCTTTTATTTATATGGAGGGGTTAAGAAAGTCACAGGGTAGGTAGGGGTGGGTGCTGAAGCTAGTTATCCCCTTCAAATTTTTGCTGAGTTCAGGCTAAAAGGGAGAAGAAAAGGGAAAAATAACAATTTGACATCTGCAAAAACAATAAAGTCCCTTTCCTGGGATGAGCAGTTAGGTGGATCTTTGATGTTCCAAGACCCTGGTATTTTCTGTGACAGGTTGCCGGAGCACAGTGTGCTATAATATCAAAAGCACTGCCAGGAGGAACAATAGAGTTGCCAAAAGCCGGCTGGGTATCCTCGGTGTCTGTGCCGCGTTCTCACCACGGGATGGCTCGGCTGACTCATGTACGGTATCATCTGTTCAAACAGAAAGCATACATTCCAATGAGATTTTGCATCCTTAATAAACTCTCACTGAGCCGACAACTATAAGTAGATTTCAGTGCCTTTATGAAATAGGGCAATGAACCTTGTGCTGTCATTGACTTTCACAACCGTGTAATACCTCATTATGTAACCAACTTGGGGCCAAGTCCTGCATTTCTTACTGGCAAAACTCCCACTGAAGACCAGAGGAATAGAAAGTAAGTCAGATTTCATCAGATTGAGGAATGAATGATTCCTCTTCAGTAAAACACTGTCGTTCTAGCTTTGGATGTCTTATTAGATAGCAACATCAGTTGGGAGGCAGCTAAATAAAAACATCTGATTTTCAAGTGTTGCACAGGCCCGGGATTAATTTTGCAGTTAATGCCCTTATTCGGTTACAGATTTTGGCTTCTGAATTTGAAATTACACCCTTTAAGCCCAAGCACAGACCCCCCCTTCCATGCAAAAAATTTCCACTGAAGAATGTTGCATCTAGGGGTGATCAGGAGATGTGAGATCATTCCTTCTTCCTTGAAATAAAATTTTAAAGGCTAACACATGACAGTCACCAATTTTATAGAATACATACTCAATCTGGAAAATCTCACAACCTTTCATGGTACACAAAATGGAGATTTACATATATGCTGCTAGAACTAATGAAAAAAGAACCAGCTGAGTTAGGAAAACATGCTTATGCATTAGTGGCAGAAGAAAACAAGGTAGCAAATACTAAATATATCACACATAACAAAGAAAGCCCTGTTTAGTTTTTGTAAACTTAGGATCAGCCTAAAAGCCAGAGCTTATAAAATAGAAAAGGTAGGCCAAGTCAAAATCAAGTTTGGTGTTGTTATAGCAGAGGTATTTTTTTCTGCAAAACCCTCTATATCCAAAAACTACCTAATTTAGCTATTCAAAAAGCAATCAATCAATGGCTTGTCATAAAAAATCAGCTCTTGTTTTTCATTACTAAATGAAAAGAAAAAGTCAAACCTTTTTAGGAAGTGTGAAGCGGCCTCAAAATGTATCTGTAAGTTTATTTTAGAACACCAAAGTTTCCAGCATACTATCTCATTTACTAATGAAATGAGCTCCCTATTTTATAATAGATGTCAATATGTCTATGATGTTCCTGTCTCAGCTCTCATCTCAAAAAATTGCACTGCCAGGATCACACTGGGTGAGACCTGAGCAGTTCCAGCTAGAGGCACTAAGGGAAGCAGGAATCAGGACACTGGGATCACCATGCTGCTTTGTCATGGAGCCTTTCATGTTACATGGCTTTAGCCACAGGCAAGCTCCCTCCCTTTCATATCCTTGACACCTAGCACAAAATCAGGAGAGCACTTAGCATAATTTAGGTTAATAGGCTCTTCAGCCCCAGCTCAGTTACACAGCAAGGAGCACAGTAAACTGAATTAGCAATTTATCACATGTACTTTCTCCAGCATTAATTGATGCCATAATCACAATAAGGCTTATCAACGAGTTTCAGTGCTGCTCGAGGCAAAAGTATGAAAAGCAAGCATTGATTAGCCTGTAAACATGTTCATGAAAGAGACATCTCTTCTTGGTGATGCCAAACAATAGCATAAGAGGCAAAGGGCAGAAACTGATGCACAGAAAGTTACACCTGAAGAGGAGGAACTTCACTGTGTGACTATACATTGAACAGAGTGTCCAAAGAGCGTGTCAAGTCTTCCTCATTGGAGGTACTCAAAAGCCATCTGGATATAACCCTTAGTACAATGCTCTAGGGGACCTGCTTTGGTACAGAGGTTGGGTTAGATGACCTCCAGTGGCCCCTTCCAACCTCACCCATTCTGTGATTCTGTGGCGACAGTGGGAAAGTCTGGCAAGAATGGCTTAAGTTGAAACTCCGCACCATGTATGGCAAGGAGACCCTGCCAGGCATATTGGGCCCAAACGAGGCCCTAGTCTTTTCCTCCAGAATTATTCCAAAGTAATCTAAAAATATCACTGAATGCTGGCTTCTGAAAATGGTACTTTCAGTAATCATCAACACGAAAAGCTGTTTCACATTTCACTTCTGAGTTACAGCCTTGTGCTATGGTGACACTGCAATGACAATAGAATACTTCACAAAAGCTTGCTTCTCAGCTAAACATATTTAAGAACTTACAGGGAAAAAATAACCCTGATTTGCCAGTTCTACCTCCTTTCATATATTTAAAGTTAGGTCTTCCCAATTTAGAAACATTTACTCACTGCTGATGAACTAAAACTACAGAGGAGAATGATTTGTACTACTTTCTACCTCTAGAATTGCAAATAAGTTTGAATTTTCAACACTGAATGTCAACAATTTTGGCCTAATTACATCAGTGAGTCAGCACTAAAACACAATAGGGCAGAACTAGTGTATAGCAGTAATAAATCCTCATTCACTGACTGACTATCAGATACTGCACAACTGGAACACTGACTACTGCTAAAAAACTCAATGAAAAAGCACTAAGCTAAAAAGATTACTTCTCTTAAATGAAAATATGGAGATATTCTATGATGCCATTTTTATAAAGCCATTCTTCACAGAAGAATTAATTTCCATATAACATTAAGGGATTCATTTTGAGAAATCATCTGGGTTTCTCTCAGTGCTGTTGCAAGGTTTCTGCACTCATATATTAGAACACGATTCATCTGGAGTTATGAAAATCACTTTACAAATATGATTTTCCTTGGAGGTGCAGAGTCATAACTGCACAGTCTTTAAGGCTTGGGGAAAAGGGTTTGCTTCATTTGAAACACTGAAGACAATTCATGAAGAGAAAAAGATTACTGAGCAAAATCCAGAAGGTCACTACTAAACACTGGGAATACCATCAATACAGAAAAAAAGATTTTGACAGCCATGAATTTTTCAGATCACACAGCCTTACATCACATGCTGCAGGTGTAACTTTCAGATATGCACAGCTGCAATTTTTGTTTAAGGACTTTTTTATTATTAAGGAGAAAGAGAAAGGAAAGAATAGGAATAGAGACAATTACTTCTACCACTTGTGAAAATGCAATCACTGTGGATTCCTACAAATTTCTGAACAAAACCAGTGATATTACAAGGGTTCAAAAATCACACAAATGGTGATTTTTAAAAGAAACATGACAGTGAGTAATCTGCTGAACATGACCCTCCTGCCTTCCAATTCTTGTGTCTACTGTGGAAGAAGACCGTGGCAGGCTAGGGGATAGCACAGAAGCAGAAGATGCTCGTCAGAGACACGTAAATTAGTACTCGACACAGAACACATGCACCAGGGCAGTAGCAACCCTAACAGGCCAACAACAGAGAAATGTGACAGCAGTTGGCACATCTCAGAGTGACTGATCATCTAATGGTGACTGGCCCAATTAATAATACAAATACGCGTTGATATCAGGAGTGGGAATTTTGTGGTACCAAACCTTCTCATTAAAGCTATTATTTCCCCCTGGTAACACAAACAGTATTTCATCTCAGACTGCAGGATGCTCTTTGTTTGATTTTGCTTGCATGGTTTTCCTGCTGCTTTCTAATGACTTTGTGATGATGTTAGCTAGTTATAGCCAATCAGTAAGAAGTGAGAAACACTGCTGAAACAAAAATTCATCAAGTTTACCAAAATCAGGCATGTATTACTCAGATGATCTCTTTTGCAAGCAGTATCAGGCGCATTAATTAGACCATGTTCACCAAATCACAAAGTGTAAAAAAGTGCACTGAATTTCAAACTCATAGGTAGAGACAGTGAGAAAACATCCTAGTGTCTTCTGTAGAAGAATGTTGCTAATAAATGTATAAATATAGCCAATTCAAGTGCACTATTCATGCATATAAATTTTCTTAGAGAGCATCTTTGATTCACAAACTCCAAATTTTTGGAAGTATCTGAAAAATATTTTAAAGAAAAATAATAAATTCTATTGCTTATCTATAGGTAAATCATTTAGATCAGCTAAATTGTAAAAGCCTTATTATGCTTATGCGTAACTAATGAATTTTAATTAATGGATTAAATTATAAGAGAATATATAGAAGAGAAAAAGATTAAATTAAAAGAGAATATATAGAAGAGAAAAAATAATGTTGCTTTATATGCAAAGAGAATGTTGATTCACATTCAAATAACATAAAACAAAAAATTCTCAGTAATCTGTTCTTTAGGGTATGTAATAAATTATACGTATATAATATTTCCTGATATGATTTATGTATTTGACTGTTTATTTTGAAGTTTTAATACAACATGTAAGTATGGTGTAGGTGCACATTATATGAACATGTCTACCACTACTGCAAATATTTTTCCTACATACCTACCTAATTTTAACTCCTTTTAAGCTGTCTGGGTTATTCATACCCCTAGAATTATATATACTTCTATCTGTCACAAGCTTTGGCCACACAAATAACACATATGCACTTCCCACATGGAGAACAGTAGCTTGATTGATGTAGAGGTTAATGCAACTTTGCCCTGAGCAGATGAAGAAAATCCTTATTCCAAAGGCAGTATTTTGCAAGAAAAGCCCCAAAACTTCAGTCAGCTTCAATAAAAACAGGAGAGAAATTTGTATTTATATATTTACCTAAATATCAGTGTGTGTGAGTGTGTGTACGTGCACATATGTAAAATGATACTTTGCCTAACAAAGTACATATACAACTATATATAATTTAAAGAACTAGTTTATTTTAAAACAAAAACACAGTTTTTGTTTTAGTTTAGTTGCATACCTTTGTCTTCCACTGGCATACAAGAAGTGGTCCTGTTTTCCTGAAGGTCTTTTGAAACCACCTAACAAATGAAGTGCGCCCATTGACTTTATTTCTAAAACTTTG
Organism: Melospiza georgiana; assembly: GCF_028018845.1. Taxonomy (NCBI): domain Eukaryota; kingdom Metazoa; phylum Chordata; class Aves; order Passeriformes; family Passerellidae; genus Melospiza; species Melospiza georgiana. Next base: position 58,580,187 of record NC_080465.1, on the reverse strand, counting down.
GGTCCAATTAGTAAATAGAGTGTGCTGCCAATATGCTGAGTGTTTGGCTTGGATGGGCCAGTGGCTCCAGGATACCGGCAGAAATTTTACACTGGCACACACCAAATTTCACTAAATCATGTCACTCCAATAAAAACCAAATAAAGCAACACTTTTACTTCCCTGAATTAAACAAGGATACAGGAAGTATACCACAAGCTGTATTAGCCCTGCTAGAAATGTGCAAAAGCGGGGTAGTTGTACCATGCAAAGCATGCAGAGAGAAGAGGAAAAAAAGTACTGAAGCACCAGAGGGATACACGTATTTGTTAAAAGAGATTCTCTAAGAATACTAACCTGCTGGTTCTAATGAATTTTCTACTTTGTCGTTAACATCGAAAACACGATCATGAACACCTATAGTTTTCATACAGCTGTCTATAACAAAAATAGAGATAACAGCCAAATATGTTAGTCAAACACCCTTACATTCCCCACTTTCCTTTTTCCTCTCTTTTTTTCTCTCTATTTACTGTACATAATTAGGCTTATTGATATTTTAAAGTCTGTGGCACTTGTCCAAATGCCAGTATAAGTCTTCCATTTGTACAAAGTTCAAGAAACAACAAGTTAGCAACTGCCAAGTAATTCAAACAAAGCTTTATGAAAAACGATAAGAAAATACAATGAAAATCGTAATGCAAACATTTCTGGATGTAGAGAACAGATACAAGATTTAACCATAAAAAAAAACATATTGTTTACTAGACCACACAGTAAAGTAGGTGCTAGAAAGCCACCCTCAAAATCTTAATCTGAAGAACTTACTTGCTGGTCGCACAAACACCTTAAGCTTTAGGCAGGATCTCCTTCCATTATCTGGGATTGCAGAAGCTGTGAAATGAAGAAAAAGGAAAAATAAGTGGAAGAGCAAGAGAGTGAAAATCCAAAATATCTTTTGGGCTGAAATAAAATATTCTTTCTCTTTCCTTCATCTGAAGGACTGGGCACACATCAATCCCTGAACATAAGGACTTCAAGTGCACGAAGTATCTTGATTATCCAAAAGCATGTAATAACTGAAGATTTTATTCAAATTAATTTCTTTATTATTTTACATGGAAGAAGTGAAGCACATGCTACTTTCAATGTTTCATTACCTCCTTTCACCTTTCCACACATTCTTCTTGAACGCTTGTTTAATATGGTTTTTGCTACAATGCATGTGTCCACACTGAAAAAATACTTTAGAATACAGAATACTCAGAGAAAAGCTAACCTTGAAATTTTAGGCCACAGACTTCAACCACCCAAAAGGGATGAAAAAACAAAATTACACCAAAAATTACAGTGGTAAAAATGGAACTATCTATATACTTCCAGCAAAGTAGAAATACACACCATTAAATGTTACAGCAAACTCAGTCTCCACATGCATCGGTCTTTATTGAGAAAATACTCATCTTGCTTCAGTCAAAACACGATCTCTCATGCTATACAGCTAACAAAACAAAATCAGTTTATTCCTGCTTTCTGCTCTCCCTCATAATTTCCCACACAAAGTATTTAATTTTTAAGAATATTTACTGTATTAGAAGAAAAAAATAGATGGAAATATGTGTAGCCCTAACGCAAAAGGTCACTCACAAAGATTTAGTGGCAGCACCTGCTTATTTCACAGAAAAAAGTGCTGTTGTGATAACTTCCTTTCTATAACCATTCTTGCCCCAAAATACAACATAATAGGGAAATATGCCTGCCTCTCACCACCAGGGCACTGTCTGCCAATATTTACACGCCAGTAAATTTCTTCAATATCTGCAATTCTGATATTGTACACTGGTCCACTGGTCCACAATTCAACATAGGCAACCAAGTAACTTGACTTGGGCATGGAGATCTTCACTTGTGAAAAATCATTCATATTTATTTTCTTGAAAACATCTCAAGAGCTATTGCTAACAATATTACCCAAAGCACTGCAAAGGACCTTTCATTGCATTCAAAATCTATGTACTAGGGCAGAATGAACTGCATTTTGCATTAAATGGCCACTGCTGGGAAAGATGATTGGCCTGACAAGATGTTAGTTTCCTCTGTTTACCCTTATTTCATTCATGTCCTTGTGTGTGACAAACAACTAAAACAACTTATACACAGACATATAAACTCTTTGTCTTCATGTTAAGCTTACAACAGAATGGCTCCTCAAATAATTTGAAATAAATTCCCTAAGTCTTCGTGATGTGCTTGCAGGACAGGCATCCAATTTTTCCTAGAACTTACCAAGAACTAGCAAATTCAGTAGAAACACAAAAAAGGAGCAAAGTAAAGAATCTAATACAGTTCATGTTGTGATTCTGCATCCAGAAAGTTGCTCCCCTCTTTTAGCAAAACAAAAATCATGCAGAAATGATGGTCTCCTACCACAATGCCAAGCAGCTAAGAGTTAACAGCTGCCTTTGACTATAGCATCTTATCAAGTCAGAAAAATTCCCTCTGCTGAGTTTGCAGTAACTGGTGTGTTACTTGGGGCACAATATTGCACTCTGTGGCTATCTTCAGGAAATTATGTCATTTCAGAAGCCCTCACTGAATATATGCAACTGGCTAATTACTTTATTAAGACTAAACAGGTAATTGTAGATTTCTCAAAAGATAAGAATCCTATAATCATAACCAAATTACTAGGATAGAGGTGAAAATCACATTTCCAATATGAGACAAAACTGAATGCCTACAGTAAATTTATCAGTGACAGATTTTTTATGCCCAGAAATTATTTCAGAGGTGCATTTTGCCATACATTTATTTAAAGGCAAGTTTTTGCTTTGATGCTTACATGCTCTTGCTTATGTCCATAAAATAAGCATGTTTTGCTTATTTAAGCTGCTGTTTATTAGACTACTCTGTTAGTCAGTGACTAACTAGCATACTTGACTAGCTAGGAGAGCTAGAAGCTAATAATATCCCATCTGGAAATAAAATCTATTCTTTCTAGGAAAACAGAAAATTATGCTTAGTACACTGAAGGTCATATGTTCACATAATATTTACACAGACATAGGAGCAAATAACAGCTGGTGATTTGCCATATTCTTGGGAAGAAAAATATTAAAATCTATTCACTGTTGAGATATTTTCCACTATTTTACACTCTCTTGCAACTGTAGAGTATATCATAAAGAACTGTCCTATTGCAACCATAACAGTTGCACTTAAACCATCATTCCAGAAACTGGCACAGTCTTAACAAGAAATTTGAAATAGTGCTTTTCTTCTTTCCAGAGAAACTATGTATTTTCAATGTTTGCTGTAAACTCAGAAAGATTCCTCTTTAATCAGTGTTTTGCACCTTCAGAAGGAATAATAATGTCTATCCAAAAAAATCAAGTATCATTTTTCAGCACTTCCATCTTCCTTAACAACCAAGACCAAGGTGATGAAGGGATACATTGCAACTTCTTTGGCCTTCTGGAGAAATTAAATGCTGTTTGCCAAGATGCATGACTGCAATCAATTATTTTACTTCCTTTCTTTTACTTCCACCCTCCCTCCTCTTCCTTTCTCGCTCGCATCTTAAAGGAAAAAAAATACACCAATGTTTTAAGTTTTTGATTTTAGACCAGATGTATCACCCATTGGAAAGCGTCAGGGAAGGAGAAAGAGAACTGCTCCTTGTCAGCTGGGATCTATTAATGCTGCTTCTCAGGTTGCTGCAGTTGTTACATTCCACTGAAATTAGCTAAAGTATAAAAAACATTGTCCTTTCTAGGTGGTAGAATGAGAAATTTCTTTCTCCATCCCGAATGAAATCATGTTGGACCCTAAGGCTTTGCTACAAGACTTTTCTATCTGCCCATTTTAAAGGTGATATTAGCTATAAAATACAGGCCAGTTCTGAGAGCAAGAAGCCTCTGATGCTAATGGAACCTGTCTGAAGTAACACTTTCCATTTAAAAAGCCAGAATTCCCACGGAAAAAAAAAGGCAATTGATTCCTCGCTGCAAAACAAAAAAGAAACCTTTGAAAAAACTCCCCTATAAGGAGCAAAATACATTATATCCACTTATTTTTTCATTAATGATATTAGACTATAAAAGATCTCACTGCTTTAGTTTGTGTCAAGAAGAAACACAATTGAAAACAGAGGAGGAGCTCTGAAATGTTATTTCCTACACGTTATTACAATTTCTATCATACTTCCCACTTCCCCTGCCCTACCTCATCTTTGCCAGCAACTTCATAAAAATCTCCTGGGTCCCACTCTTAAAAAATATTTTAGACCTCATGATTACACAAAGACTTGGGTGAGAAGAAAGTGAACACTAAAATGCCTCTGAAATCACAAGATACATTAAAACATCTCAAAGATCATAAAAATAACTGGTTTGATATCTTCATTATTTTTTTAAAATAGGAAAATTCCACAATTGAGAAGAAATTTAAATCATGAGCTCTCTATTCTTCCGATGAGAATTCCATCTACATTGGTTGAACTAGGGAAAAAAAAAGCACAATGAACTATTGCACACAGGACTAGGTCCAAGCTGGATCTGAAAACAACCTATAATGACAAATTAGATGGGAAAACGTCTTGTCTCTGAACTGCTTCTGGTTACCATTTTTATACCCTGTAAGGAAAGGAAAGAGAGTGATAAAAATTATTCTCTCCTCATCTACAGCCAAGCCATAAATATTTCCGTATTCGCTAGCTAAATTTAAATAAAAAAAAAAATATATACAACTCCCTCGTCTCCCTCCTAAGTAGTTCTCGGCTAGAAAGCACATGGTGCATTATTAATATATTAGACATAAATAACAGGTTAGGTCCTTCCTCAGCCTGGTAACAATTATCAGAGCTATTCAATGACTCCAGAAAGCTGCAGACAGAGAACAAAAAAGTAGCATATATAGAAAACAGTTATGCAGTTCAATTACTATGATAAATCCCCAAAACTCATTAAAGGAGTCATCAAGATACGAACAAATCAGCCTACAAAATAAGCTAATTAAAAAGTAAATGTAAAAAAGAAATAAATTAAAATTTCAAAAGTAACGTAGTTATCAGGACCTGCTATTGATGTGACAAAAGCAGCAATTATTTCCTTTCCTGAGAGGCAACAGTTTCATCGGCAAATACCTGAGGCTAAGTTTCTAACCTAAAATCAAGTTACCAGGATGTCCCATTTGAAGTGTCTCAACCATCCTATTTACTGATATTCACATGTAATCAGTCGTTACCTCTGCTTGCCTCCTCACTCATTCTTGACTTTCTAATTACAGGATTGCACTTTTCCCTAAAATGCGAGTCCAGATACAGAGAAAAAAAAGGGATGACAAATGCAGTTGAAATCCTTCTTTAGCACTACAAAGACATTTAACATTCATGGCACAAGCCACCGTGGGCCTTATTAGAAAGCGAAACTGGTTCAGTTGGAAACAGCACTCCATTTATCTGAGGCACTCCAACAGCACCTTTGTTTAGAACGTGGGGACACTGGTAAAGAACATCCTTTCCCTACGCAGAAACACCATGCCTCTGCAGATACTCTGCAGATGGCAATTCTCCTACTATTTTGTATTTCAATTTCTATCACCAGTTCACTTGGAGTATTCTCTGAAGGGATTATAAAGCACTGTTTGTGAAACACAGGAGACAAGGCAATGTTCTCATTGCATTTTTGAAAAATGTGATCTATGTTTTCTTCTGTCTGCTAGGAAATGCAGCAAACAGTGTCTCCTTGTAGGCAAGAAATGAGAAATCATGCCTGAGAAATCTCACCTCAGTTCATTGCAGATGTACTACTACTAGCACCCTCTGTTACACAAATTCTGTCTCTGATAAGTGCTTCCCAACAACAACCACTGAACAGAAGTACTGTTTCAATACAATACTGCCAAGTATTGTATCAGAAGCCAATAGAGCATCAATTCTGAACTTTCCAACACAATAAATCGAGATGCCACATGCATGCAGCTTGAGTAAATATTTAGCATTTCCTGCTCAGACAAAAAGGGTTGTATATATAAATTCTGTAAGCACCTGGAGAAATACAACAAGGAGAGAACCTTCAGCAACCTAGTACACAGGATGCTGGATGTTGGAGATCAGAAACTTATGTGTAGGCAGTCCTTGCACTCTCTTAGATCTGTAGTTTACAGACAATATCTTCAGGAGAAAATACTTACAGCTGTGATTTGCCGCCAGCCCTTTCAGGCACAGTAGCACTCCCATTAGTCAAATCCAACACCCCCGTAACCTTATACAACCTGCAAATCATAACTCCACCAACCTGAAGTACTCTAACACCCAATATCCTTGTTCAGCTACAGAGCTTTAGAAAGTTTTAAGAGTCATCTGCTTTTTTCTTTGTACAGAAATGAGAGCATTAAAAATGCAGTTTTCCATTATGTTTGCCACAGGCAATATTTCTCAATTTGTGCAAGTCAGAAGAAAAAAAATAGCCTATTAGTTGTTAGAAGAGCTCAGCCTTTCCCCTGTAGGTTTTCATATGATTTACCATACAACATAAATGTATGCAAATTAGCCAGGTAAATGCAGAATTAGTTATTAATATTCTTCTCACAGTTAAGATTGAAAAAAAGTTACGAATTTGCATAAATGGTACAACAGAAAAAGTCAGCTAGAATTAAATCAACCAATAAAGCACTCCTCCGTGTGCATACATGAAGACCCATATCTAAGAACAATGCAGGATTTTTCAAAATTATTTATCAAAAAATAAGTTAATTGAAAAGATTTATAGATAATTTTCTCTTGTACCTATTGAAGCAAAAAGAATTTAAAATATATAAATATTGGTCCTACAGAAACCACTTCTTTCACCAATACTTGAATTTAAATTAGAAGTCTTTGCATGCCTGCTCTTCCATTCCAACCCATCAGCAAAAGATTTGTACTGGTAGCACACGCATGACTCCATTCTGAGAAAATTAAAATATTGAATGATTATGACTAAGTCATTCTTCAGACCTAATAATTAAGCACAATTCCTCAATAAATCACGACTAAACTTTCTGGTAGCTTTGTTCTAGCCAATTCTATCATCTCTGTATTTAGTAATAACCAAGATGAGAACACGAAAAAATTACTGAGCAACTTAAAGGTTCAGAAATCTCAACCCAGCAGAGAGACAATCTAAACTGAAAACCCACTTGACCCAGGGCTGCTAACAAGACTCATAAGCTTCTAAAGAAGAAAAAAAAAATGACCAGAAATGGAAACAAAATAAATAAATACGTGAACAAACAAACACAAAAGGTGACAGCTAATACTGCTCATGGCTTAATACAAGCAAAAGTTGCGTGGATACTAGCATGTCCAATTGCATATTTTAAACTCCACACTATTAATAGGGCACATAATACAAGTGCATATTTTGCACTACACTTGCATGCTCAACTACATCTGTATTTAATTTTTGCACTGATCTCTGCATCATAGGTACATGCCTACACACAAACACAGACTCATACACTCTGTTTCATTCAAAATATAAATGACAAAGTGCACAGCATGGAGGAAAAGATTTTTTAAAAGGCATGTCCACGACAAACAGATTGGGAAACCCTACCTTTATTTCCTAATGTCTTATACATAATTTGGACTGGCATTGCACTGTGTAAACGCACTGCATTATTATGGCCTATCTCACAAGTGACTATATTTCTCAGACCTACTAAAAATAACCTAGTAAATGGAAATGAGTTGCCAGACAAATGCTATTTTAGCAAGAGTTCTT